>NC_044353.1:100000-292500 GCF_007364275.1 Archocentrus centrarchus | reverse complement strand
AAAGAGAAGACAAGCACACTTTAAGTATTGGAATGAGATATCCCTGAACATCACCTGGGCTGATGATCACATTTAAATTATAATGCTGTGAAAAAGTATTTGTCCTCCTTGTTAAATCATGAATTAACCACACTGTTTGGAAGTTCAGTTTCTCTGCCACACCCAGGCCTGATCACTTCAGACCTGCTAGATCAATAAATCCCTTAGAAGCCGTCTGACAAAGTGAAGCAGGCCGAAAGATCTCAGAAAGAAGCACATCATGCTAAGATCTACAGAACCAGAACAATCGCTGGTGCTAATGGCAACGCCTGCTAGCAAACTGTGGTGATGGCTGAAATTCTCAGCACAATGAGCACAACACACACACAGCTCTAGTGAGCAGTGGAGGTCTGGGAAAACATATCAGAGATGATCCACTCAGTGTTAAAGGTCGTTTTATCCCAAATGACGGAAATCCGTTGCGGGGACACAGAACCTTAATGCTGGTTAACGCGGGTGAAATGCTCCCCTCACATGGAGACACCTGAGCGAGGCAGAGTTTAAATGAAACAACGAAGCAACAAATTTGTGTTGAGTATTTTTTTTTTTTTTTTTTTTAAATAATCGAAGTATTCAAGTTACTCAAGGAATCGTTGCAGCCATAGTCAATTCAATTTTATTTATATTACGCCAACAGCCGCTGCCTCAGGGCACTTTATACTGTAAGGTTAGGGTTAAACCCTACAATAATTACAGAGAAAACCCAGCAGTCAAAACGACCCCCTATGAGCAGCACTTGGTGACAGTGGGGAAAGAAAAACTCCCTTTAACAGGAAGAAACCTCCATCAGAACCAGGCTCAGGGAGGGGGGGTCATCTGCCACACTGTGGAAGAGAGCCAGAGATGAATAATAATTAGGGGTGGGACTTTAACGCGTTAATTAATTACGGGGAAAATAACGAATTAAAAATTTTAACGCATTTTAATCGCACTTTGCACCGAATGTTTGCACGAGTTCCAGGCATACAGATTATATCGATGCACAATGTCAAAAATTCAGGGGCCGCATCCTTCGAAGGACCCGGCCCACATAGACCTCGCAGCCCACGAAGACCACAAAGGCCGGAAGTGAGCGGCTAGCCTTCATATCTGCGTCACCTGCCCTCACCTCTGCTTGGCTGATGTCGCCTAGCAACCGTGAGCGTGAAGCACAGCTGTGTTAAAACAGCTGGTTAAACGGAGAACGAACCTTTTCTCCTTTTTGTGGTTTAATTTTAAGTCTTTAGTTCAAAATAAGATGTTAAAACACGCAGGACACATTTCAACATCAAGGAATACAGCTGAGAGAATGATTAATTTCCAACTATATTAAGTGAGACATTAATGTTGAATAAAACTATCCAGTTATGAAGCTTAACTTTAACTTCAGGAGTTTGCTTATCACAGGAGCACTTCCACCCTTGTTGGTCTGTGTAGCAGACTGGTGGGAAAATGAACAACATTTTGAAGTTTAAGCTTATGTATACTGATTCATTCATCAACCAAACTTAAATTAATATTTAACATGTTAAATATTTAAATGCGATTAAAATGTGATTAATTTTGATTAATTAATTACAAAGCTCCTCATTAATTAGATTAATTTTTTTAATCGAGTCCCACCCTTAATAATAATTAATGATTAAATCCAGATTGGGGATATAAACAAAGTAAAAAGAAGTGAATAAAAAGCAACACTCACTGCATCATAGGAACCCCCCAGCAGCCTAGGCCTATAGCAGCATAACTAAGGGAGGTTTCAGGGTCACCTGATCCAGCCCTAACTATAAACTTGATCATAAAGGAAAGTTTTAAGCCTAATCTTAAAAATAGAGAGGGTGTCTGTCTCCTGAATCCAAGCTGGGAGCTGGTTCCACAGAAGAGGGGCCTGAAAGCTGAAGGCTCTGCCTCCCATTCTACTCTTAAGTATCCGAGGAACCACAAGTAAGCCAGCAGTCTGAGAGCGAAGTGCTCTGTTGGGGTGATATGGTACTATGAGGTCTTTGAGATAAGATGGGGCCTGATTATTCAAGACCTTGTAGGTGAGGAGAAGGATTTTAAATTCTATTCTAGATTTAACAGGGAGCCAATGAAGAGAAGCCAATATGGGAGAAATCTGCTCTCTCTTTCTAGTCCCTGTCAGTACTCTAGCTGCAGCATTTTGGATCAGCTGAAGGCTTTTCAGGGAGCTTTTAGGACAGCCTGATAATAATGAATTACAATAGTCCAGCCTAGAAGTAATAAATGCATGAATGAGCTTTTCAGCATCACTCTGAGAAAGGATGTTTCTAATTTTAGAAATTTGCGCAAATGTAAAAAAGCAGTCCTACATATTTGTTTAATATGTGCATTGAAGGACATATCCTGGTCAAAAATGACTCCAAGATTCCTCACAGTGTTACTGGAGGCCAAAGTAATGCCATCCAGAGTAAGTATCTGGTTAGACACCATGTTTCTAAGATTTGTGGGGCCGAGCACAAGAACTTCAGTTATATCTGAATTTAGAAGCAGGAACTTAGAGGTCATCCAGGCCTTAATGTCTTTAAGACATTCCTGCAGTTTAAAGGCCGTTTCACACCGGATGCGTTGCGTAAAAACGACACGAAATTCCGAATCTTTCGGATGCGAACCTGTCGTTGTAACCTACATACACACCGGACGTGTTGCGTTTTTGCGACTAAATCCTCCCAATATAACGCACGGTGAAAAAAAAATGCAGTCGACATCAAGCGATGATGTAATGAGGTCCTGATGTTTCTAAACAAGAGAAGGAAGAAAGAGTTTATGGGTTCATCCAACTCATAAGAAAGCAGCAGCAGGGAGAGTTTCATGGTTTGATCCAGGAGCTGAAGCTGCATCACGGATGCTTTCACTCAAATTTCAGGATGTCAGTGGGACAGTTTGAGCTCTTGTTGGCAGAGTTGGGATCACATGTGAGGAGGCAGAGGATAATTTCAGAGAGCAGCGTGTAGCTGTGTGTTTAAGGTAAAATATTATGATTTTATTGTTCCCACATCACTGTATATTCAGTTCATCTGTGCGCGTTTTGAGCTATGACCTCACATGTTGCTAAATGCAGCGCTCTGATTGGTCAGTCCTGTTTGTTCGCTTGCGAAAGTCAGAAAAAAATCGAACTTGATCCGAAAAAATAAATGCCGCAAATTCGTCCTGTGAAATGACGCGGTCGGTGTGAACGGCTGCATTAAGAACAGGAGAGTCTGAAAAATATTTTTAACGCACGAAACATTCGCACGGAATTTACGCGTCCGGTTTGAAAGGGCCTTTACTCAGCGACCACCATCATTAATACCGGGGTGCCGCAAGGATGTGTGCTGTCCCCCCTGCTGTTCACGCTGATGACCTACGACTGCTGTGCCAGATTTGAAACGAATCACGTCATCAAATTTGCAGATGACAACAGTGGTGGGCCTCATCAAAGACAATGATGACTCAGCGTACAGGGAGGAGGTACAGCAACTCATTGCCTGGTGTGAGAAGAACAACCTGCTTCTCAACGTAAACAAAACAAAGGAAATTACAGTGGACTTCAGGAAGAAAAAAACAACACACACCCCTCTCACCATCAACGGCAGTGCAGTAGAGTCTGTGAAAAGCACAAAGTTCCTGGGAGTGCACATCACAGATGACCTCTCATGGACTACCAACACCACTGCGCTGGTCAAGAAGGCGCAGACACGACTCCACTTCCTGAGAAGGATGAGAAGAGCTGACCTCCATACCTCTACTCTCACCACCTTCTACAGAGGTGCTATTGAGAGCATCTTGACCAGCAGCGTCTCTGTTTGGCACGGCAGCTGCCTAGCTGCAGACAAAAAGGCGCTACAGAGGGTGGTGAGGACAGCAGAAAAGATCATCAGGTCACCCCTATCAGCCATCCAGGAACTGTACACTTCACACTGTTCCAAGAGGGCAATGAACATCATCAAAGACACTACTCATCCAGCACACAGACTGTTCTCCCTTCTACCATCAGGGAAGCGGTACCGCAACCTGCGGTCCCGCACAAGCAGAATGAGTAACAGCTTCTTTCCTCAAGCAATTAGACTCATGAACACACTGAGGAAAGACACTTGAACATTCCATGCCATTTGGCATTTTACTCTTGCACCTTGTATTCAGATGTACACTTTTTCACTTTACTTCTAGGACCACTGATTGTACTTCTGCTGCTGCTATGTGTGTGTGTGTGTGTGTGTGTGTGAGGAGGGGGGGGGGTTGTGTGGTTGCGTGTCATGTCAGTATACTTATTACACACTGTGTGTGTGTGTTGTGTGTGTGAGTGAAGTGAGTGAGGGAGTGAGTGAGTGAATGAAGAGTGTGAATGAGTGAGCGTATTGTGTTGTATTGTATTGCACATGTCTTATCAGTATGTTAGTGTTCGAATGACTGTGCATATGTAAGTGTGTATTGTCTGTGTTTATGCTGTGAATGAATATGTCAGAGTAAGAATGGTAATTCATGTACGAGTAGGTTAGCTGTGTATGTGTGCGTGTGTGTGTGTGTGTGTGTGTATGTAAAGAGAGATTATTGTGAATGTCCTATTTAATTGTTTTTAAACTTGCACATTGGAGACTGGTCAAACGCAATTTTGAACTTCTGTGCTAACCCTGTTACATAGATTTTTGACAATAAAGTACACTTGAACTTGAACTCTTTAACTGTGGGCGATTGCAGCTGATGCACCTGTTACCTGCAATTACTTGCCATGAACAGCTGGTTATCCAATCCAGCCCAGCTTTATTTAAAAAGCACTTTAAAATCACCCACAGGGTCCAAAGTGCTGTACAATAAAACAACAAAATACATAAAACAACTCAACAAAATGCATTACAATACCTAAGAAATACATAATATATGCAAAGAACACAAAATATATAAAAACAGCTCAGAAACTCAGCAATTCATTTAATGTTAAAAGCCCACGATAAAAGGAGAGTTTTTAAAAGTGATTTAAAGTGCACGAGTGATGAGCCCTGTCTAATATGGAGTGGCAGATTATTCCAGAGATTTGGTGCTGCCACAGCAAAAGCCCAGTCCCCTCTGAGCTTAAACCTGATTTTAGGCACTGTCAGAAGCAGCTGGTCTGCCGACCTGAGTGACTGGGTGGGAGCGTAAGAGTGTGGCAGCTCAGAGATAAGTCCATTTAGAGATTTAAAAGCAAATAAAAGAATTTTAAAATGGATCCTAAAACGAACAGGTAACCAGTGAAGTGAAGCTAAAACAGGTGAAATGTGCTCATGTTTGCAGGCACCAGTTAAAAGCTGCCCAGCAGCATTCTGCACCAGTTGAAGGCGAGCAATAGCAGACCTGCTAAGCCCCAAATAAAGTGCATTACAGTAATCCAGCCGAGTGGTAACAAAGGTGTGGATTACTGTTTCAAAGTCTCACCTTTGGAGAATTGGCTTTATTTTGGCCAGTTGCCTCAGGTGAAAAAATCTCAACTTGTCTACAGCCTTAATGTGGCTATCAAGCTTCAAATCAGGATCTATTTTGACTCCTAAGTTTGTGATTGTTGGCTTGAGATACTGTGCCAGAGAGCCCAGATCTACCAGAGGGATCACAGAGTTGTTACCAAAACCCATCACCTCTGTTTTTTTCTCATTTAAACTTAGGAAATATAGAGCCAACCATGCCTTAATGTCACCCAAGCATTTAAATAATTGTGCCACTGAGTAGGAGTCCTTCCTTTTAAGAGGCACATATATCTGGCTGTCATCTGAATAGCAGTGGAAAGAAATACCATATTTTCTAAGTATTTGGCCCAGCGGTAATAGATAAAGAGAGAAAAGGAGCAGGCCTAGAACTGAGCCCTGTGGTACCCCCACACACAAGTGGAGCAGTGGAGGACACCAAGGACACCATTCACAAAGACCAACACAGAAACTCCTACTTGTCAAGTATGACTGAAACCAACTCAGAGCTGTGCTTTTGTTAAGAAAGGCAGACTAGAAATAGGCCTCAAGTTAGCCACCACTGTGGGATCCAGACCAGGCTTTTTTAATCAGAAGCTACACAATAGCATGTTTAAAATTTACAGGGACCACACCTGAGCACAGACTGCTGTTTATAATATTGAGCATAGCTGGCCCAACATTGGGAAAAATTTCTTTAAAAAGACAAGGAGGGAGAACATCATTTGGAGAACCTGAAGGCTTCAAGAGACCAACAATCTCCTGTAGAAACTCCAATGTTACAGGCTTAAAAGTGTCAGAAACAGCAGAGCAAGAGAGACTGAGGGAGTCCTTTGCAATACGGTCAGGACAATACACATGGACATTAAAATCTCCAGCAATAAGGACACGATCACAGTTGGGCATAATTTCAGATAGGAACACAGAAAAGTCATTTATGAAGTCCTTATTGTATTTAGGAGACCAACTGACAGGGCACACAGCACTGTGTGAGAGCGACCCAATTCAAATAAGAGCAGTTCAAAGCTGGTAAAGGAGGATGGCAGCCAAATTTGTTTACATGTAAACTCAGTCTTATAGACCATCAATAAACCTCTTCAACCTGATGTTCGTGGAGCATTAATGAAGCAGCAATCGTTCAGTTGGAGCTGGACTCACGAACATTCAACCAGGTCTCAGTCACAGAGGAAATCCAATTCATGGGAGATGAAGAAATCCTTCAGGATGAACGTTTTGTTCACTAGCAATCTGGCATTCACAGGCACATCATGTACATTGTATATAGTGTTATTATTATTATTAGTAGTATTAAGGTTAATATTGTTTGTTGATTTTATATATATTCTTTTCTTAATAGTGTGAATTATTATATCTTTATTTATATTTATAATAACTGCGGCTGCTGTTACACCCAAATTTCCCCTCTGTGGGACAATAAAGGCTGTTTCTTCTTCTTCTTCTTCATTCACCAAGCCAATCCGGGCAGAAGCCGGCAGGTATGGAGCGTCTGCCATCCGGGGAACACAACGCAGGGGCCGCAGATTCCACAGATTCACACCGCACCAATGGGGACATAGAGAGCAGGGGGAGCAAGGCAAGGACATCTCATCTGGGCTGGCGGCAGGTACCGTGCAGGTGTTGATGGGGTCCAGTGGGCGCCACGACACAGAGTCTAAGCCCCGATCTGGATTTAACTCTAGAAGCTAAATGTAAAGGCTCTAACTCAGCTTTCAGCCTCAACAGAAAACTGCTGCAGTTCCCTCTGGAGCAGTGGTACCTATGCCAAAAAAGCGCTGGGGCGCGGTAAAGGAAAGCTGGAATTGCTGATAGGAATGGGGGAAGAGGTTTATACCCACTATGGTCAAACTTATATAGAAGTTTGGTAGAACTTTTAATGTCTAATAACATTTGGCACTCATAAACTTGGGGTGGCTGTAGCTCAGTAGGTAGAGCAGGTCACCTACTGATCGGAAGGTCAGCGGTTTGATTCCTGGCTACTCAAGGCTGCATGCCAATGTATCCTTGGGCAAGATACTTAACCCCAAGTTGCTCTCCGACCATCCTGTCGGAGTATGAATGTGTGTGAATGTTAGTTAATTAAAAAAGCACTTAGCTTAGTTTAAACATGGAAGTGCTTGTATGAATGTGAGTGCATGGGTAAATGTAAACATGTTGTGTAAGCGCTTTGAGTGCTCTGACTGAGTAGAAAAGCGCTATATAAGAACTAGTCCATTTATGGTAAATGGACTAGTTCTTATATAGCACTTTTCTACTCAGTCTGAGCACTCAAAGCACTTATACAACAACTTATACAAGCACTTACTACAAGCACTTCCATGATTAACTAAGCTAAGTGCTTTAATTATCTAACATTCACACACATTCACACTCCAACGGTTGCATCGGAGAGCAATTTGGGGTTAAGTATCTCGCCCAAGGATACATTGGCATGCAGTCTTGAGTAGCCAGGAATCAAACCGCTGACCTTCCGATCAGTAGGTGAGCTCTACCTCCTGAGCTACAGCCACCCAAAAAAAACACCAGTGAAGCATTGGCCATTGTGAGCAGCAAGCAGCAAAAAACACAGCATTACAAAAACAGGCAGACGGCCAGCCAAACACACCAGCGCCATGTTCAAGCTCACCACTGAGACGTCTGATCAAACGCACTTTGAATTACCATAATTACATGACCATTGGTCCTACTGGAAAAAATTCAAATATTTCTGAAAGCTGAGAAATTGCACTTCACATCCAACATAGGGTTATTACTGTAATTGTTACTGGAAGCCTGTGAATGGTGGCACGGGCCCGTGGTAAGTAAAGGGTTAAAGGGATGTGTCATCTAGCTTTATGAATCGATAAAGCTAGGCATCATCTGCAATAAAAACAACAATGAAAATGTATGTAACGCTTTCTAATAATACTGCCTAAGGGAAGCGTATAGCGTAAATAAAATTGGTCCTAGCACAGAACCCTTTGAAACTCCATAATTAACCTTATCGTGTGAAGAAGACTCCCCATTTACATGAACAAACTGAAGTCTATTACATAAATATTATTCAAACCACTGCAGCTACAATTAACTAAGACAGCTGGGTCAGTGATGGCTTTTTAAATAATGGTTTAATTACTGCCATCTTAAAAGCCTGTGGTACATAACCAACTAATACAGACTGATTGATCATTTTTAAGATTGAAGCATCAGTTAATGGAAGGATTTCTTTGAGCAGTCTAGGGATCTAATAAACATGTTGATGGTTTTAGAAACTATTGAAGCTAACTCAGAAAGAGCAATCAGAGAGAGTCTAAACAAATACCAGCAGTGCTGAAAGCAGCCGAACATGAAGATAAATCTTTGAGATGGTTATGAATATTTTTTCTCTAATGGTTAAATGAAGTGTTCTTATTTTCTTCAGTCTGGATGGGTGGAGTCACAGCTTAATGATCGCACTTCCTACAGAAGAAAATGTGACTGTGACCTTAAGGTGTGCATTACCTGTGTGTACTCGGCCAGCTCGAAGTAGGCCTTGCCAATATGCGTGAGGACCCAGCCGGTGTTGTAGTGCAGGGGAGGCAGCGAGGTCAGGATGTTGATAGCTTCTCTACAGTTGTACGAGCACAGCGCCAAGTAACCTCGCCCCAGTTCCCGTAATAATGCCATTATGCTGTCTAAACACACAGAATGGGCAGGTGCATGAGTAGGCTGATTACAGCAGGCCCTGAAACAACCCCTGAGGAGGTGGAGTCTAAGGACATTATCTATTATCAGGTAAAGGTGGAGGTATACCTGCTGCAGCCCTCTGATACTGGGGGATCTTGGTCTCAGGTAGACTCAGACTGGGATCCAATCTCAGTATGTCCAGGCTCTCATTCAGGTTGCTGCTGTTTGATGTCTTTGCTGATTTACACTTTGTCTTCCTGTTGGGGATCTTTGTTGGGAACTTCATCTTCAGCTTCTTACTGTTCTCCTGCAGAGAGGAAGACGAGGGTCAGGAGGGTAAAAGCAGTACTCTACAGTGGGAGAAATAATTATTTGATCAACTGCTGAATTTGTAAGTTTGCACACTTCGAAAGAAATTAAAATTCTCTAATTTTAAGATTTTAGTAATTGGTAGTTTCAATTTATTGGATAGAGACAGAATATCAACCAAAAATCCAGGAAATAAAAAAAATTACATAAAAAACAGTAGTGAGACATTTCCCGTAGTTGGTCACCAGGTTTGCACACATCTTAGGAGGGATTTTGGCCCACTCCTCTTTACACAAACTTTCTTAATTCTTTTGGTTTCTAGAAGCTTCAGCTCCTGCCACAAATTTTCAGGCCTGTGGTCTGGAGACTTGCTAGAGGCCACTCCATGACCTCAATGTGTTTCTTCTTTAGCCAATCCTTTGGTGGCTTGGTGGTATGTTTTGGGTCATTGTGATGCTGGAAGACCCGTCCACAACCCATCTTGAGTAATCTAGCTGAAGGAAAGAGGTTCTCAACTAAGATTTTCTGGTCCATTGGCTCCTCAGTGTGGAGAAGTTTTCCTGTACCCTTAGCAGAAAAACAGCCCAAACACATAATGGTTCCACCTTCGTGATGCCAAAGAGCTCAATTTTGGTTTCATCTGACCTCAGCACCTTCCCCCAAGTCTTCTCTAAATCATTCAAATGTTCACTGGCAAACTTAAGACAAGCCTGTTCATGTGCCTTTTTGACCTTGAGGGCACTGTAAGATTTTAATCCATTATGGCATAGTATATTACCAATGGTTTTCATAGTGACTGTGGTCCCAAACTGCAGATCATTAACAAGCTCCTCCTGTGCAGCTTTTGGCTGATTCACCACCTTTCTCATGATCATCCTCAGCTCATGAAACAAGATCTTACATGAAGCTCCAGACAGACAGTCATTAATGCTTTTATATTTCTTCCATTTCTGAATAATCGCACCAACAGTTGTCACCTTTTCACCAAGCTTCTTGCTGATGGTCTTGTAGCCCACTCCAGCCTTGTACAGGTCTACATTCTTGTCCCAGATGTCCTTTGACAGCTCTTGCCCACGATGGTGGAGAGGTAGAAATGGAAGAAATCAATTCTGTGGACAGGTGAGCTTTATACACTTAAGATAAGATCAGGAGTATCACTTTTTGCTCCTGTGCCGGGCGAGTGGCAGCCTGTTGCAGCAGCTCCCATAGTTTCCTGCATTTTCTTGTGTTTTTCACTGTTTTTGCTATTTTTGTAGTTGTTGAAAGACTTGTTATCATATAAACCCGTGGTCCCCAACCTTTTTTTTTGCCACGGATCGGTTTAGTGTTAGAAAATATTTCCACGGACAAGCCTTTAAGGCGTGGTTGATAAATACACCACAACACTCTCTGGTTGCCATGATAATGTTTAAACATGCCTTCAAAATAAGATACACCTCAAAAACATGCATACAGTAGAAATCTCCTCAGTCGGATTCAAATGCCCCCATGGAATTTCATCCAACATCAAAAAAACAACCAAAAAATCCATCACAAGTATAAGTCAGATAAAATCAGTTTCTTTTAAATTATCTAACAGTTTGGGGTCTAATATCGAATTTGGCTATAATTGCTTCTGCTTCATCTCTGGATTTGCTTCTGCAAATTTTATAATCTCATATTTTTGCTTATAAGTGTGAGTTTGTTGCTTACACTTGCCACGATTGCCTCCTGTGAAATAAACTAAAGCATTGTTAGTGTATGTAGTTGTGTATGAACGAGCCAATGCATGGAAGTAGGTGGACGAGAATTGAGGAGGGCTTTAGCGCTAAAGTCATTCGATTTATGGATCACAACTAATTGGAAATGTATTACAATTGGAGCGGATTTTTCATCCAAGGTAGGTGAATATCCGACTGATTTAGGTGATGATTTTATTGAATTAACGTCAATAAAAATCGAGACCTGCAAATGCCATCCAACTAGAGCAAAAATCCGATTTGCGTGACTTCGACTTTTACTGTATAAAGCGCATGAAAATACAACTCACCGTAACGCTGAATCAGAGTGAGCCCTGAGCTTGTTTCTCTACAACTCATTTCGGTAACCGTGTTCGTCCTGTTATTTAATACATTATTATTTTAAATTGCCGTTCAAGATGGAATTTCTGCTCTGGGTCTCGGATTCTATCAACCCCCCCCCCCCTCCCCCTCCAAAAAAGTGCGACTTATAGTCCAGTGCGACCTATATATGTTTTTTTCTTCTTTATTATGCATTTTTTGGCTGGTGCGACCTATACTCCGGAGCGACGTGTAGTCCGAAAAATACGGTAATTCAAAGTTCCTTTGATCAGCCGCCTCAGCGTTAATCAGCTGTTCATAGCTAGTAGGGGCAGGTAACGGGTGCTTCAGCGACGATCACCTGGCAGTATAGGGTTATAATATGTATGCTGTGTGTGTGTTTCAGATGGCTCTCAAAATTATCGCTGCAAGCTGTCAGTCTGGGCATTCAACCAGTGGTTTGCGTGCCTCGATTTTCTTATTGTCGGGTTTTAAAAATGGCACGCTTGATTCTGGTGAAGGGGTCGCTCCCATGACTCCGCTAGTGATGACACTCCCTGGCCAGTCAGTGGCATGCTGGTCTTCCGCATCACATTTTCGGATCGCCTTGGATCGCTTGGAACCCCGGCTGAGTGGGGACTAAAAAAGTACCTGGTACTAATGGAAACACCTTCAAACCGCACCGAGTCGAGCTGCGCTGAGTAGACACTAATGGAAATGCAGCTTATTATGGACAATCCATCTCACCTACTCCACTCCACACTGCTGAGCAGCAGAGCTCCTTCTCCCTCAGACTGATTCAACCATAAAGAACGCTCCAGGAAATCATTCCTACCATTCTCCAGAAAATTGTATAATAACTCTTTTTTCTGTGACAGATGAACACACCTGTCAGGACATAAGATCCCACTCTTCCTTACCTATGTTTTTTTTTTTTTTTTTTTTTTAATATTTTATCTATTTTTGTTTCTATATGTATAGTTTTGCACTCATCGTTGTCACCCTCACTTTGATGTTTAGTTACTGTAGATTGCATTTTTTGTTGCTGCTGTAACACAATAATTTCCCTCGTGGGATCAATAAAGTATCTATCCATCTATCTATCTGTAATTGATTGATTGTAATCTCTGTGCTACATGGGCACATAGCCAATCAGTGAGAACCAGAATCCACTGGGTTGTGGTGAATCAAATACTTTTTTCACTCACTGAAATGTAAATAAATTTCTAACTTATGTAATATGTTTTCCTAGATTTTTTGGTTGATATTCTGTCTCAACTGAAATAAAACTATCATAAAAAAGCAGAGACTATTCATCTCTTTAGCAAAACTTAGTTTGCAAACTTCCATATTTAGCAGGGAATCAATTTTTTTGCCCCACTGTACATCAAGAAGGCAGTATACAGTATGTGGTGATACTACAGTGAGTACCTTGGCAGTAGAGCTGGCACTAGTAAACAATCTGGAGCTTCTTCTGGGCTGAACATTTGGAGGACCAGACATACTGGGACTGAGGACCTGAGGAGAGCCACTGAGAGACAGACAGGTGATCAGAAAAGGCAGGCAGCTCTAAATTGATAAAACAAAAAGGTCATAAAGTGAAATTATAAATGATCTGATAAACATAAAACAAACACACTTTAAAAGTAAACTCTCAACTGTTACTCTGATGGAAAAAAGGAGTTCAGAAAAGCTGAAAGACAGACACGTTTGGATCATCACTAAGTCTGCCAACATGGATCACCATGTGGAGTGAGAGGTGCAGTTCATGTTACTGGCCATTGTAGTTACCTGCTGTGAGGTGCAGAGGTCTGTGACTGGTTGAAGGGGATGGGTAAAACATCTCTACTGTTCCCGCTCTGACTGAAGACAGACTTTGACTGACTGATCCTGGAAACAGACTGAGAGGCAGAGAGACCGTTAAGCAGAGAGAGAGACAGGTGAGAAGAGGGAGAAAAACAATGAGACAGCTGAACACCATCATAAAGCTTGTGGAATGTTTGTGGCTCTCAAAAAGATTAATGTAACTTCCTGCTGTGTGAAGCCAACAGAAAGTGCCTTAAACCTGCACTGATTCTAATGGCCAGCAGAGGGCAACTCCTCTAACTGAATTCTATGAGAATGTGGACCAGCTGTGATCTCAGAAAACACCTGAGTTTATGGTCTCAGTGGCTAGTTCCAGGCCTTCGCTCAGTTCGAGAGTTCACAAACCAAAGGTGACATGACAGTGTCCACTCTATGCGCACGTGTACGCATTAACCAGCATCTAGGTATGTGTGTACCTTCTTGCTGGGGGCTGTAGTTTGTGTTTCCATAGTAGATGTATAGTTCTGTAGAAATGTGGGGTCTCCTGGGCTGGGTTCCAGGGGCAGGATACCAAAGCTACACACGCAAACACACACATTTTGTTAACACTTCCAGGTTCGCAAGTAAGCCAGCAGACTCACCTATGGAGGTGTAGTGCTTACCTTGGCGTCAGTGGGCTAAGAGCTGTAGGTCCCCCCAGTAAACTCCGCCCACTCTTAGGTTTGTTCTGTTTAGCTAAAAGTGAGCCAGCTGATGCCATGGAAACCGTGTTACCTAATAAGGACCCGGTTTCTGGTGAGATGAGGGAGGAGTCGATGTAGGAGACTGACAAATCAGATGTCAGCTTTCCGTTTGACGATTCAAGATTCAGACGATTCAACTCCTGAAAAACAAAAACACGTTTGCTCATCAGGTCCTCAGGGTTCAAAGGTCAAACACCTTTGTCAGGTCTATGCCTTCAGTCAAATAAACAACTTTTTATTTATAAAGATGCAAGCTTCACATAGCAAGAACTCAGCTGGTCTTCAAACCACCAACCAGAGTTAACCTCTACATCACTGGTGAAGTCTATGCCTTAGGTCAAAGGTCAAACACCCTTCCATCAGGTAAAAATGGATGGACTGCTGCATATGTGTTGCTCACCAATGTGTCCTGTGGTGTCTCCATGAGGGCAGTGTCTAGTCTATGGGAAGAGTTCTGGGCGGGGCTAACAGATGGAGGAGGCGGGGCTATGGAGCAGTTCTGTAGAGAGGACAACCTGAACACCTGATCTGGATCTGGTTTCTCTCCTGGAACAGAGTACCAAGAATTGAAGTGACTGAAGTCACATGGTGGCCCGATAAAGCTCATGATGCCAGTGGTGTGTGTGTATGTGTTACCTAGGTGACAGAGGTTCTGGAAAGGAGACCAGAGGAACGGGTTGAGAGTTAGACTTCTCTGGAAACACTCCGCACCTTTGGCAACACGATCTGTCTTACTGCTCAGAGAGAGAGGGGAGTCAGCAGAGCATTCATCATCCTCACCTGGTGGACTGCAGGCAAATTTGGTTCTTTTATTCTTTTTTTTGAGTGCATTTGGTTCTTACCAATAAATGTGCCCCAGTAATGACAGTGTGAAAGAGGCGGAGTCTCCAAACTCTGTGATGATGTCATCCTGACTCTTCTGTTTGTTCAGCACACCACCAATCAGAACCTGCTCTCCTTCAGCCAGCCTGAGAGACAGGTAGACAAGGCAGGTGGAGACAGAGAGGTGTGTGTGTGTGTGTGTGTGTGTGTGTGTTACGCCTGAATCATGCTTCTGTGTTGGGCCCACGATCATAACCGGAAATCCCCTCTGAACCCTACGCCGTAACCTTACGTGCACCTCTCGAGAAATGTCGGGTCAACCCCGTGTGGGGTTCGAAGGGGTTTCCAGTTACCTACACAAAGACCTGGCGCAGAAGCATAAAATCTGTGTGTGTGTGATTTCTTACTTGCTGAGCTCCACGCAGCACTTTGCCAGCAGGAATCGAACCTGTGGTGTGGAACAGCTGTGAGCCTTCAACAGCCGGTATGCTTTGTATGGCTTCCCCGAGCGGTAATAGCATGTGGCCAACAGGTAAAGCGCCTCCTCCGACCTCACTGAGAGAGACCGGTGAGAGACACAGTTGACACAGAGATAAGAAAAGACAGATGTAGGTACAAACAGACAGACAGATGTTACCTTCAGCATAGAGCCTCTCAGCAAGGAAAACAGCATCCAGGTAGGCATAATGGTTCAGAGCCTGCCACACTGCAGCCTGATAGAGACAGACAGGTTAACACCAGAACTGATACTTAGGTTACAAAGATTCAAAAATGTAACAAAACTTTTTTTTTCTTAGTACTGCAGGTGGTGTGTCAGGGCTTTCAAATTATGCCGGCGGCAGGCGCATTTTCCGCCTACTCCACCACTCTGCACCGTCTACTTTTTAATTTTCCTAAAAAAAAAATTTTTTTTGTGCTGTCCGCTGTCTCCATTTCCAGCGCCATGTGGCAATATTAACATTCTTTCAATCTGAGCCATTTGATTGGTTCACGACTGCCATGTGACTATTCGTATGGTCTGCTGCCATCATGGCTTCTCGTGCATGTAAGAGAAATAAGAGAAAACAGCAGCTGTCACAAGTGGCCGCCAGGCATGGGGACCAGATGATTGGGCTTAAGAAATGGTTCAAGCCCACGTCCGAGGTTGAAAGTAAATAATCTAGGTATACACGAACAATGCAAACAATAGAATTTTAATGATCAGATGAGAGAAGGGTCGCTGGCCTTGTGGAATGCGATCATCTGCATGATTTGATGATGAATTTCATAGCCGACCTGTTCATTCAGGGGCAAGTTTGATGATAAAATAATATGCATTAGCAGAGCTTCTGTACTTTTGAAGATTAACTTTCAAAATTATTTAAAATCAGAGGTGGGAAGTAACGAAGTACAAATACTTCGTTACTGTACATTTTTCAGGTATCTGTACTTTACTTGAGCATTTATTTTTCTGACTACTTGTTACTTTTACTACCTACATTTTTACACAAGTATCTGTACTTTCTACTTCTTACATTTTCAAACAGACTCGTTACTTTAGGTTTAACACGTCAGAGAGAAGTTTGCATTTCCGTCAAACATCAAACGTAGGAATAATAACATATAAGAGACAATCGTACTGGCGTATCCTCCATCACCGGGGCTTATCGGGTACAAAGGGATTAAATACACAAAAACATATAATTTATGTATCATTTATAGCGCTATAATCGGGCCGGACCGAGACCGCAAGTTGTGCTCGCGGCACATAAACAGCTTAACTAGCGCTACTGAAGAGGAGCGAGCATAAAGGGAGTAACGTGTGGCAGGTAAATGCAATGTTTCTAAATGCTTAACAAATATCAGCAAACACACAAAGTGTGTGCAGTTTGTCACACAGTGTGTCTGCGAGCTAAAAGAAGAGCTGCTGTATTTCAGGGAGAGCAAAGAGAGAGAAGTTCACTCAGCAATGGAGAAAGAGGAAGGAGAGGAAGAAGCGAGGCTAGATTTAAAGGTAAGGACTGCAAAACAAACTGAAGTATGCTGACTTCGTGTAATTCAAAGATTGTATGAAAATACTGCAGTTTAGTGTGTAATAAACACGTCAGCTTGTTGTACTGTATCTACAGTAAAGCTCTGTGTTGGTGCACAGAGGCTGTGTTCATGGTCAGAGTTACAGGTTACATCAGTGCAGCAGAGATGAGTTTGAATCAAAGCTGCTGATGCTGAGATTCATTCACTGAATCCAACATTTCTACAGCCTGTATGCTGTCAGTGTAGGGGATGGAGATCAGCTCAGAGAGCTGTGAAATACTGGGTTACATCTTTGTGAGTTCAGTTCATCCACACAGAGCAGTAAACCTCAGAGCAGCAGCAGCAGGTCAGCTGATCACAGCCTGCACACTAACATCATTTACTGCAGCTACAATAGAAAGCTGTGGTTCTTCTCCCCATGCAGAGCCACTACAGCTGATCTTAGGGTTCGTCCACCTTCTGAATCCCACTGTAACCCCTGAGTATCCTCATGTTGGTGTTTAGGTGGAGGCACAGTCACCCTCTACTATGGAGGACACAGAGAACAGAGCTGGGTTTAAATTCCCTTTAACAGTTTGTGTCCTACATAACAGATTCAAGCTGAGTGCATTCATTAGACTTAAAATTTAGATTGGAATAATGTTTCTATTCTCATGTACTATTTTATATTATTACAATAATATAGGATGAGGTTCAGTTAGCTTTACAGAAAAATAGCAGGTAGAAACATCCTCCAAAGAGCTACTTGTACTTTCTTACTCTGGAGTACATTTCAGAGCCTGTATTTTTTTACTTTAAAGATGTTGAACCAGTACTTTGATTATTTTTCACACAAGTACTTCTACTCAAGTACAGAATGTCAGTTTTGCCACCTCTGTTTAAAATTAAACCATAACATTGTTGAGATGCATTGCATATAAGTAATGGTTTGTGAACACATCAGCTGTGGTATTTCTTCCTTTCATAGTAGAAGTTGTTCATTTGTAGTAACTTTGATATATTTATGGGAGTACTGAATGAAAGTCTTTAAAAAGTAGTAAAATTTAGGGGATAGTACTCATAAAAGCAAAACAGATGGGGAAAAGATGCCCATGGAGGACAGCAAAGGTCTCGGTCATAAGGTGCCTGCTACTTTGGTGTGCCCCCCTGCTACTCCAAAACAATTTGAAAGCCCTGGTGTGTGCACCACCCACAGACAGTATAGCGCATAAAGCCAGCATTTCATGTTCAATAAACTGGCTCAAAGCTTTATTCTCTCTGAAGGCCAGCGGTCAGTGATAGCTGTGGTTGCAAAAAGGATTCCCGGTCATACAGAAGTCAATGAGATAATGACCTCTGACCTCTTAACAGTTTCCTACTGAGTTTGTGGGCTTAGTCACTCATTGTGATTTAAATGGAAGAAAAAATTAAGTCTGTTTTTGTAAATCTTGGTCATACTATGTTTCAAAATGGAAGACTGTCCATGGTATGCTTATAGGTTAGCCAATGAGCAACCGGTTTTGGAGTGAGACCCGCCCTTCCTCACCACATCTGGTTTTGTCTGTGGCTCCGAGGCTGCAGTTCTTCCAGGAATTGACAGGGGGAATGTTCTAAGCAGGGCTGGATAATACCATGATAAACATAATTACCACAAAATAACTTTAATATAAAGTTGACAAAATTCCATTAGACAGTATGAAAGGCCAATGACAATGAGACAATGATGTGACAAGCATTGAGTTAGATCAGGTGCAGGGCCACACCAATAAGCTCATCAACAGCAGCCCCAGTTTCTCATGTAGCCCCTTGGGGAAATTAACTGCTGCCTCTGACTCAGAGCTACATCAGGGTAGGTGGATCCACAGAGCAGCCGGCAGCAGCACCTGTGCACAGCAGTATGTTAGGAGTATGAGCGAGATAAAAGAGAAAATGACAACAGGAAAATTAATGAAAACTTGAGCACCAGCATCAAGGAGCACGACACGCCAACGGACGCAGCCCTAAACACTAAAGACGAGAACGCTGTCGATAAGAAGGTCTGAGGAGAGATTTTGACTGTTTAAAGTCCAACAAAGAAGAGAGCAGCTTCCACGCAGGTAGGCAACACCTGAATCACTATCACCATCTGAAGCAGCGTCAGCACCATCTCTCACGATGACACACTCTCACATACCACGCCTTCCAACAAACACAAAGACACGCAGTCATATCACGAATGCAACAGCCTCCTTTACTGTGAAAGACATGATAGCAGTGAGTCACTGACCCTCCCAGCTGCACACGTACAGACACAGCTGGACAATGTGTCAGACTTCCCTACCACGTCGGATTTATGGTCAAAAGTCACACAACTCATCCACAGGGTAAGTGCCCACCTCACTGAGATGCCACTGCTCTTACTGAGCCTTTCTGTAGCTTCAGAGCTGGATAATGTTCTACATTTATCACGTTCATCTTCTGTGAATAAAATAATATTTAAATTACTTATATCTTCACTTAGGCATAAACAGGAACTGTTAAGCTCTACAGAAACAGTGATTTGATTTATATTGTAATATTGATATCAGCTGATATGGGGGAAAAAAAAAAAGATGTTGCTTAAAAAAAAAATAAATAAAAAATTGCTCTCAGCTACCCTTACATGCTGAAGAAGCAGGCTGACACCCACAAGCACAAAAAAAAAAAAAACTGCCCGAGAAGATGGAGACCAGTGTGCTCGCCTCACTGGAAGAAAGGAAGGCTGTGACATCCTGGATGTTAGCACAGCTGCCACTGATCTCATGAGACATAGCCATTGCTAATGTTTTAACCTAACAGAGCAGCTGAATCTGATGTGTTTCAGGCCTGAGGAGCAGAGCCAAGGAGGTGAAGCTGCAGACTGAGGAGCAGCAGCGTGGACGGGGGCTGAAATGCTGTAGGCCCGGTGGGTGGAGGCAGATGTGGACGTGAGACTGTTGTATGTTTACAATAATAAATTGATTAAAATGTATTTCTTCCTTTGTTGCAGTCAGTCGGAAACTAGCTGTTCAAGTTGTTTATATGCCTTCTGGACTGTAACTAAAACCAGCTTCATTCAAAATTCATATTTAGCTTCTCCATTATGTTCTTCTTTTACAATGAAATTATTCAGATGTGCTGTTGTGTAAATCTGTGAATTCTAATGTGTATTTTAACTTTATGATCTGTAATGAAATAATGAGTCATTTGAAATTCCTAAAACTTCATCTTAAATCCATATTTTATCAGATCTTATTAGAAAATTTTGATGAAATGATAAAAATCATAAAACTACTTTTAAATGGAGGCAATAACATCTGTGGGATAATCATCTGTTTTTTTAAAATTGTGGAACAGAGAATCATCTGCTGTTCTGACATCCGTCAGTCAGACAGTCTTCTAAAAGGCTCTGAAGACGAATCTCCTCTCATCATGCTGGCTGTAAAACTCACTGTGTATCTGTTACTGAATGACTGCAGTGACATAACGCGCCGTCTCCAGGAGGGTGAATATGAACTCCTCCTTCCTGTGTCAAAAGGTGCACTCAGAGGAGAATCTCACACTCAGCTCTAATCACACATTTTATTCATTATTTCAGCAATAAATATCAAGTAATGTTTCAGCGCTGCCTGCACACACCGATCAGTATGGATCAATGCTCTGTGAGGAATCTGTTTATTATGGGCTATAAATATCAGGTTCCACTCTGTAGACACCTGTGTACCTGCGTGAGGCCACAGCTTGCTCAAGCCTAACTGGTCAGTATTCCCAACACACTGCAGGGAGTTCAGGTGTTTATGGAGGTGTTGCTGTATTCAGACCAGTGAGCTTTGTTCTTACTGAGGAGTCATCGACCAACAAGCTGACCATTAGCGGTGTCACTTCACTCTGCAGTCACAGTTTACCTGTGTGTGGTCACAAACACACCTGTGTGGGGACCATTTCCCATCAGTCTGCGGCTGACATGGCAGCTAACAGCTAGCAGCGAATGCAGTTCATGTTAACTACCGGGCAGCTAGTTGCCGTTAGCCTGTGTTAGCAGTGAGAGGCTAACGGCTAACTTTACCTGTTGCGGCTGACCTGCGGTCAGACTCTGACTTCAAAGTGAACAAACTCCCAAAGAGCCGTTTTTATAATTTTATGAACTTTAAAACTGTGTTTCTGCTCACTGATGTCGCTCCGCTGAATGTTAGCCGCAGCGTTAGCTGCTAACCGCGCTATGCTAACTCAGAACTCCGTTTGAATTCTTAACAATTCCTCTCTGCTCTCTCGCCTACACACATCTGAAACTCTGACACACTTGTGAACGTCGGACACTGTTCTCTGATAAATTCGGCGCATAGACTGTGACCCACACATAGCTGGTTACGGTGAAATATTAACTTTAAAGAGTGTCTGTCCGTACTCCGCGGGTCGTTACCCCTCCAAATGGATTCAGGGATCTTTGAACAGCCCTGCTGAGGTTCCGGATGGTTTTATTTTCATATTAGACAGTTTTCGTGTATTGGATGCGCGCCGAAACGATCTGCTGAACAGAAAATGCAATGAAAAATCAAAGAAGCTATCCCACTCTCACTTTATTTTGATTAGAAACAGCTGGAAGCTCAATCTGACAGATTTTTAAAGGAGCCTGACATGGCATATCTGAACTGTACCAGGTGGAAGCTAACAGCTCTGCGTGATTCAAACGAGCTATGACAGAAGGTAACCGGACTAATTACCACTAACAACCGCAGAAAACTCTCTCCGTGCTACCAGCGGCCCAGTGCGGGGCCTGCGGCCGAGGAACAACGCTCTCACCGCGGAATAAACGCACCGCCGAGGCCGAGACAGAGAGAGACACGGACTCATAAATGCTCCGCTCCCCACACGTGACAATGAACTAAGGGGGTATTTTTACCTGGACAGGTTCCTGCAGCACCGTCATCCCGCTTCGAGACTCCTTCTGTCCGCTCCGGGCGTCTCTTTTCTCTTCGTTCTTTCTTCACTTGAGACTCAGGAGGAGCTGCAGCCGAACATTTGAACATACCGACCGTTAGCAGCCGAGTACCGCCGAAGAAACCCGAAGAGCAGAAAAGGCCGCGACGAACACAAACGACTGTCAAACGGAAAAAAGCCGAAGTAGCTATTGTGCCATCTAGTGGTAAAATCACTTAAAGCGGGTAAAGTGTTCTGTCGCCTCCTGGTGGTCACATTGATTTACTGACTTTACTACGGTTATTCTATTTTTTTAAATTTAGCTTGTAATTTTGATTTCCCAGAGTGGGTATATTGCTACTTCTACTACTCATCATATTCATCATCATTATCAAAGGCTTCTTTGCAGCACAGAAGCCCCTCAAGGAAAAGTCCTTTGATCACTCTGTGGTGGCATCAGCAATGTTAGATGGAGTAATCTGCACGGTACCAGCATAATGGCAGCAGACAGGAAGAGACTGAACAAAATCATAAAGAGGGCTGGCTCTGTCTTTGTCATGGTCCTGGGCCAGTGGCCCAGTGTTTGAGTGCTTTTTGTGAAGTTCAGTGTGTTATAGTTGTGTTTTCTTAGGTTTCCTTACAGATTAGATCCTCAGTTTGTTATTGTTAGGTGCTCTGTTATTAGTTATTTGTATGTTTTTTCTGGTTTCCCTTTGTTCTGGTCTTCCCTGTGTTCCTGTGTGTTTTGTCCCCATGTCTTGACTCATCTGTGTTTAGTTTCCTTCCCCTGGTTTCCTTGTGTGTGGTGTTTAGGTTCCTCTCCCGTAGCTTTAGTTTAGTTCTCCCTGTGTTTTCCCTTCTTGTCCCTCCCCAGGATGCCAGCCTGTGTGTTCAAGTAGGTGTTTGTTAGTCATATGTTTAGATTCCCTCTGTCAGGTTTTCGTGTGTCTAGTCTGTGTGTGCGTCATGATTGGTCACTTCCTATTTTATTTTGACAGTGTCATGTTCCTTTTGTATTTTGTGTTTAGTTTTGTTTCCTCTGTGTTATTAGTTTCATTTGTTTCACCTGTTCCCTGTTGTTTCCATTTGCGCTAATTATCTTGTGTGTATTTAAGCCCTCAGCTTTCATCTGTTCATTGTCGTGTCATAGTCTGTGTTTTAGTGATGGGAAGTTCAACTCTTTCGGCTCCCAAACGGCTCCTCAGATTGTAGTTAAAAAAATGTGTAAAATGACTTACTTTTCCTCACCATTCCTTCATGTAGCCTCTATGTAAAGCGCAACTTTCTCTTGCTCTTTCCGGTTTCTAAGCAAACTTTGCAGGAGACGCTCCCTCTGTGTTTGAGCTGTGTGGAGTGTCTCTTCCCTCCCCCCACCCTGTTCCTTCGTGCACACAGATTCCACCACACATCTTAACCATTCACTTCAAAGATCCGTCTCTTAGAGCCGGATCATTCGCAACTGACCCGTCACTACTGTTTCAATTCAATTCAATTCAATTCAATTCAATTTTATTTATATAGCGCCAAATCACAACAAACTGTCGCCTCAAGGCGCTTTGTATTGTGGGTAAAGACCCTACAATAATACAGAGAAAACCCAACAGTCAAAACGACCCCCTATGAGCAGCACTTGGCGACAGTGGAAAGGAAAAACTCCCTTTTAACAGGAAGAAACCTCCAGCAGAACCAGGCTCAGGGAGGGGCAGTCATCTGCCGCGACCGGTTGGGCTGAGGGGAGAGAAAGACATGCTGTGGAAGAGAGCCAGAGATTAATATCAATTAATGATTAAATGCAGAGTGGAGTATAAACAAAGTAAATAAGGTGAATGAGAAGAAACAGTGCATTATGTGAACCCCCCAGCAGACTAGGCCTATAGCAGCATAACTAAGGGATGGTTCAGGGTCACCTGATCCAGCCCTAACTATAAGCTTTATCATAAAGGAAAGTTTTAAGCCTAATCTTAAAAATAGAGAGGGTGTCTGTCTCCTGAATCCAAGCTGGAAGCTGGTTCCACAGAAGAGGCGCCTGAAAGCTGAAGGCTCTGCCTCCCATTCTACTCTTAAGTATCCTAGGAACCACAAGTAAGCCAGCAGTCTGAGAGCGAAGTGCTCTGTTGGGGTGATATGGTACTATGAGGTCTTTGAGATAAGATGGTGCCTGATTATTCAAGACCTTGTATGTGAGGAGAAGGATTTTAAATTCTATTCTAGATTTAACAGGGAGCCAATGAAGAGAAGCCAATATGGGAGAAATCTGCTCTCTCTTTCTAGTCCCTGTCAGTACTCTAGCTGCAGCATTTTGGATCAGCTGAAGGCTTTTCAGGGAGCTTTTAGGACAGCCTGATAATAATGAATTACAATAGTCCAGCCTAGAAGTAATAAATGCATGAAAGAGCTTTTCAGCATCACTCTGAGAAAGGATGTTTCTAATTTTAGAAATATTGCACAAATACAACAAAGCGGTCCTACATATTTGTTTAATATGTGCATTGAAGGACATATCCTGGTCAAAAATGACTCCAAGATTTCTCACAGTGTTACTGGAGGCCAAAGTCATGCCATCCAGAGTAAGTATCTGGTTAGACACCATGTTTCTAAGATTTGTGGGGCCGAGAACAAGAATTTCAGTTTTATCTGAATTTAGAAGCAGGAAATTAAAGGTCATCCAGGCCTTAATATCTTTAAGACATTCCTGCAGTTTGACTAATTGATGTGTGTCATCTGGCTTCATTGATAGGTAAAGCTGAGTATCATCTGCATAACAATGAAAATTGATGCAGTGCTTTCTAATAATACTGCCTAAGGGAAGCATGTATAATGTAAATAGAATTGGTCCTAGCACAGAACCCTGTGGAACTCCATAATTAACCTTAGTGTGTGAAGAAGACTCCCCATTTACATGAACAAATTGGAGTCTATGATATAAATATGATTCAAACCACTGCAGTGCAGTACCTTTAATACCTATAGCAAGCTCTAATCTCTGTAATAAAATGTTATGGTCAACAGTATCAAAAGCTGCACTGAGGTCCAACAGGACAAGTACAGAGATGAGTCCACTGTCAGAGGCTCTAAGAAGATCATTTGTAACCTTCACTAATGCTGTTTCTGTACTGTGATGAATTCTGAAACCTGACTGAAACTCTTCAAATAAACCGTTCCTCTGCAGATGATCAGTTACCTGTTTTACAACTACTCTTTCAAGAGTCTTTGAGAGAAAAGGAAGGTTGGAGATTGGCCTATAATTAGCTAAGACAGCTGGGTCAAGTGATGGCTTTTTAAGTAGAGGTTTAATTACAGCCACCTTGAAGGTCTGTGGTACATAGCCAACTAATAAAGACTGATTGATCATTTTTAAGATTGAAGCATCAATAATTGGAAAGACTTCTTTGAACAGTCTAGTAGGAATGGGATCTAACAAACATGTTGCTGGTTTGGAGGAAGTAACTATTGAAGTTAACTCTGAAAGATCAACTGGAGCAAAAGAGTCTAAACAAATACCAGCAGTGCTGAAAGCAGCCGAACATGAAGAATAATCTTTGAGATGGTTATGAATAATTTTTTCTCTGTCTAAAATTTTATTTGTAAAGAAATCCATGAAGTCACTACTAGTTAACGTGAAAGGAATACTCGGCTCTACAGAGCTCTGACTCTTTGTCAGCCTGGCTACAGTGCTGAAAAGAAACCTGGGGTTGTTCTTATTTTCTTCAATTAATGATGAATAGTAAGATGTCCTAGCTTTACGGAGGGCTTTTTTATACAGCAACAAACTCTTTTTCCAGGCTAAATGAGCATCTTCTAATTTAGTGAGACGCCATTCCCTCTCCAGCTTTCGGGTTATCTGCTTTAAGCTGTGTGTTTGTGAATTATACCACGGAGTCAGGCACTTCTGATTTGAGGCTTTCCTTTTCAGAGGAGCCACAGTATCCAAAGTTATACGCAGTGAGGATGTAAAACTATTGACGAGATAATCGACCTCACTGGGAGCAGAGTTTAGGTAGCTGCTCTGCACTGTGTTGGCACTGAAGAGCATAATAATGAAGGAATTAGATCCTTAAACTTAGTTACAGCACTTTCAGAAAGACTTCTACTGTAATAAAACTTATTCCCCACTGCTGTGTAATCCATTAAAGTAAATGTAAATGTTACTAAGAAATGATCAGACAGGAGGGGGCTTTCAGGGAATACTGTTAAGTCTTCAGTTTCTATGCCATATGTTAGGACAAGATCCAGAGTATGATTAAAGTGGTGGGTGGGCTCCTTTACATTTTGAGAGAAGCCAATTGAATCTAACAATAGATTAAATGCAGTGTTGAGGCTGTCATTCTCAGCATCTACATGGACGTTAAAATCACCCACTATAATTATTTTATCTGAACTGAGCACTAAATCAGGTAAAAAGTCTGAGAAATCAGACAGAAACTCTGAGTAAGGACCAGGTGGACGATAGATAATAACAAATAAAACAGGTTTTTGATTTTCCCAATTAGGATGGACAAGACTAAGAGTCAGGCTTTCAAAAGAATGAAAACTTTGTCTGGGTCTTTGATTAATTAATAAGCTGGAATTGAAGATTGCAGCTAATCCTCCTCCTCGACCTGTGCTTCGAGCATTCTGACAGTTACTGTGACTCGGGGGTGTTGATTCATTTAAACTAACATATTCATCCTGCTGTAACCAGGTTTCTGTAAGGCAGAATAAATCAATACGTTGATCAATTATTAAATCATTTACTAATAGGGACTTGGAAGAGAGAGACCTAATGTTTAACAATCCACATTTAATTGTTTTATTTTTTGGTGCAGTTGATGAAGCTGTATTATTTATTGTTTTTGAATTTTTATGCTTAAATAGCTTTTTGCTGATTTTAGCTTTGTTTTTTGGTGGTCTGGGAGCAGGCACCGACTCTATGGGGATGGGGTTTTGGGGGGATGGCAGGAGGAGAGAAGCTGCAGAGAGGCGTGTAAGACTGCAGCTCTGCTTCCTGGTCTCAACCCTGGGTAGTCAGGTTTTAGGAGGGTTAATAAATTTGGCCAGATTTCTAGAAATGAGAGCTGCTCCATCCAAAGTGGGATGGATGCCGTCTCTCCTAACAAGACCAGGTTTTCCCCAGAAACTTTGCCAATTATCTATGAAGCCCACGTCGTTTTTTGGACACCACTCAGACAGCCAGCGATTCAAGGAGAACATGCGGCTAAACATGTCGCTCCTGGTCTGATTGGGGGGGGGCCCAGAGAAAACTACAGAGTCCGACATTGTTTTTGCAAAGTTACACACCGAGTCAATATTAATTTTAGTGACCTCCGATTGGCGTAACCGGGTGTCATTACTGCCGACGTGAATAACGATCTTACCAAATCTACGATTAGCCTTAGCCAGCAGTTTCAAATTTCCATGAATGTCGCCTGCTCTGGCCCCTGGAAGACATTTGACTATGGTCGCCGGTGTAGCTTCACGTTTCTCAAAACAGAGTCGCCAATAACCAGAGTTTGTTCCTCGGCGGGTGTGTCGCCGAGTGGAGAAAAACGGTTAGAGACGTGAACAGGTTGGTGGTGTACCCGGGGCTTCTGCTTAGGACTACGCTTCCTCCTCACCGTCACCCAGCTGGCCTGTTTTCCCTGCTGCTCGGGATCTGCTGGGGGGGAGCTAACGGCGGCTAAGCTACCATGGTCCGCACCCGCTACAGGGGCCTGGCTAGATGTAGGATTTTCCAGGGTGCGGAGCCGAGTCTCCAATTCAGAAAGCCTGGCCTCCAGAGCTACAAACAGACTACATTTATTACAAGTACCGTTACTGCTAAAGGAGGCCGAGGAGTAACTAAACATGTGACACCCAGAGCAGGAAGGTGCAGGAGAGACAGGAGAAGAAGCCATGCTGGTAGTGAGTCGGCTAAGGGCTAAGCTACTAGCTGAGCTAAGCTAGCGAATTTCTAAAAACAACGTGAGTAATGTGAATACAGGTGATTCAGCAAAGAGTATGCTATTTAATGTAGGTGAAGATTACACTAAAATATTGTAACGTTCCGTTATGTCACCCAAGCACCAGGCAGAGGTTTCGTTACTAACACCATTTAATCAGGCCGGACACACACAGAACAGCTCTCGCCGGATACAGCCAACTCTAACTCACACAAGAAAAAAAGAGACCTCCCTCCCAAGAGCGACCCCCCACATCTCCTTTCGGTTCAACCCCAAAACAACCTAACTTAAAGAGAACAATAACTGTGACACACATTTAGCAATAACGTCCATCATGGATCATTACACTGTTCCCCTAACAAAAAGTTCCTCGTCCTCGAGGGAAAAACACAGTCTCTGAGGCGGGGAGGCAGTTGACGTCGCCTCCTTGGCTTCCGAGGGGTGGCATGAACTACAGGAAACTGAGGGGGAGAACAAGGGGATGGGGAGGGAGCCATGTCCAGCTGGGAGTCCAGCTGAGCTGGAGTGTGGGGGATTTGCATGCATCCCTCAGAGAAAGGGGAAGGAGAACGACCCTTATAAGGGGCCATCCTGTCTCTGTGCAGGACCACTTTCCTGCCTCTAGGTGGTAACTGTACTCTATAAACCACTTCCCCAACTCGTTCCAGGACACTGCAGGGTCCAACCCAGTTGCTGTCCAGTTTAGGACACCGTCCTTTTTTCTCTTCGGGCTGTAGACCCACACCAGCTCTCCAGCACGGAAGTGCCTCCCTTTAGTAGTCAGGTCGTAGTTTCTCTTTTGCCGCAGTCCCGCCTTTGCCAGCTGGTCCCGAGCATAGGAATGCGCCGACTCCAGTCGGTCCTGCAGCTTCCTGGCATAGCTTTGACCCGGTGGCGCATCCGGAGCATCAGGAGGTTTCCCAAAAGCCAGTTCAGCAGGGGTCCTTAGTTCTCTCCCTAACATGAGCAGGGCGGGTGTGCACTGGGTGGAGTCCTGGACGGCCGACCTGTAGGCCATTAGGATGAGTGGGAGGTGAGTGTCCCAGTCACGCTGGTGTTCTGACGTGATGATGGCTAACTGCTGGGCCAGTGTCCTATTAAACCTTTCCACCAGGCCATCACTCTGGGGGTGGAGTGGCGTGGTGCGGGTCTTCTGAATTCCAAGGCGTTCGCACATGGCAGCAAACACCCTGGACTCAAAGTTACGGCCTTGGTCACTGTGAAGAACCCCTGCCGTTCCAAATCTGCTGAGCATTCCCTCCACTAATGTGTCAGCCACTGTCTCCGCCTCCTGGTCTGGGATGGCGTATGCTTCCGGCCATTTAGGGCAAACCACATAGCGGTTTCCCCTATCAGTCCGGGGAAATGGCCCCATGATGTCCACAGCCACTCGCTCCATCGGTGCACCTGCCGGTTGCTGTTGAAGTTGAGCACGGGACTGGTCCAGCGGACCTTTGTGGGCGGCACAGGAGTCACAGCTTCGGCAGAAGCCCTCCACATCTCTACGCTGCTGGCCCCAATAGTAACCCTGGCGCAGGCGGCGAAGGGTCTTTGACACGCCAAAGTGGCCAGCGCCTCTACTCCCATGGCAGGCTTCCAGCACCGCTGGCCTTAGCGACTTGGGTACCACAACTTGCCACCTTTCCTCACCTGTAGCAGGATCTTTCCAGCCGCGCTGCAGCACTCCCTTGTCCAACCTTAGGGCATTGAACTTGGCCCACAGCCCTTTGGTGGCGATAGAGAGCCCGGTAACCTCATCCCAGTTAGGTCGCTGCTCGTTCTCAAGCCATCGTAGTACTGGTAGCAGGTCGGTGTCTTGCTCCTGCTGGGCCCTCCATTCTGCCATGTCCACCACTAGGAGTGCCCTGCAGGAGAGCTGTGCAGGATTATCTGTTGCTGTGAGTTCCCTCTCCTTCTCCTCCCGCTTCCCACAATAGCGGCAGCCTGTCGCGGCACATGGGCGGCGGGATAGTGCATCCGCATTGGAGTGGTGTGCCCCTGCTCTGTGCTCCACAGTGAAATTAAAGGCCTGGAGCTCCTCCAGCCAACGAGCCACCTGCCCCTCTGGTTCTCTGAAAGACATAAGCCACTGGAGGGCGGCATGATCAGTCCTGATGATAAAAGGCGTGCCACATAGGTAGTACTTAAAGTGTCTCACTGCCATCACCACAGCCAGGAGCTCTCGCCGTGTGACACAATAGCGTCGCTCACTCTTATTCAGGACCCGGCTGAAGTATGCCACCACCTTCTCACCTTCAGGTCCGACCTGCGACAGCACGGCTCCCAGTCCCACACTACTTGCATCTGTGTCCAGGACAAATGGTAGTGCGGGGTCAGGTGGGGCAAGGATCGGAGACTCCGTCAGGGATCTGCGCAGGGTGTCGCATGCCTGCTGACAGTCTTGGGTCCAGCTGAAGTCGTGATCCTTCTGCAGCAGGCGAAAGAGTGGTGCAGCTATGGAGGAGAAGCCTTTTACAAACCTCCTGTAATATGACGCCAGTCCCAGGAAGCTTTTTAGTTGCACCTGGTCTGCGGGAGTGGGCCAGTCCCTAATGGTCTGCACTTTTTCCTCCAAAGTGCTGATGCCCTCCCGACCCAACTTGTGACCAAGGAACTCCACCTCCCTCCTCATGAAGTGACACTTGTCCGGGTGCAGCTTAAGGCCTGCGGCCCTTACTCTCTCCATTACCTGTCTCAGGGTATCCATGGTGGTTTCAAAAGAGGTCCCATGCACCAGGAGGTCGTCCAGGTAGACCAGACACTGCTGTCTTGGGACACCAGCCAGCACACCGTCCATAAGTCTCTCAAAGGTGGCTGGGGCGTTGCACAGGCCAAAGCTCAGGACTCTGAACTGCCACAGTCCCCTGTTCGTGCAAAAGGCCGTCTTTGGTCTAGAATCTGGGGACAGAGGCACCTGCCAGTAACCACTTCGCAGGTCCAGGGTGGAGAACCAAGAAGACCCTGCCACCAGGTCGAGAGACTCATCGATTCTGGGAAGGGGATAAGAGTCCTTTTTAGTAACTTTATTAAGTGGCCTGTAGTCCACGCAGAAGCGCATTCGTGGACTGTTCTTCTTGGGCACCATCACCACAGCAGATGCCCAGGGACTTTCAGATGGCTCTATGATGCCCATCTTTAGCATCTCACGCAGTTCTTGGTCAGCCGCCTCCTGATGAGCCAGAGGAAGGCGACGAGGACGCATTTTAACAGGACGAGCATCCCCAGTGTCAATAACGTGTTCCACCAAGTGTGTCAGGCCTACATCACACTCTGTGAGGGCAAAAATGTCTTTAAAGTCCAAGAGCACCTGCCATAGACTTCCTTGCTGCTGCTGAGTCAGGCCCTCACAGTTCCTGGACCAGACGTTTCTCACTGCTGACAGCCTCTCCTCTTCATCAGTTCGCTGTTCAACTAGTGGTAATACAGGGGACTCCGAGGTGCAAGCCGCTATTACAGCAGGGGATGGGTTTAAAGGTGGGGGTTTAAGCTGCACCCTCTCTCCTCCCGGGAGTAACAGACAGCCTTCCCCGAGGTCCAGCACACCATCAATGGCTCGTAAAAAGTCCAGCCCCAGGATGCAGGCATCCTGGACGTCAGCCACCCAGGCAGCAAAAGGCATGGTTAGGTCTCCAACCTTAAACTGAAACATCCCCCTCCCTGTTATGGGGGCCAGGTCACCAGTCACTGTCTTAAGCTGCACATTGGTTGTTTGCATGGCAGTCCCAGCTGGAATGATGTCAGGTCGGACCAGTGTTGTGTTGGACCCTGTGTCGAGGAGTGCTGTGCAGGATACCCCATCAACCACCACCGGAATGTGGCAAAAGTCACCAACTTGGGTCCAGCCTACAGTAATGACCCTGCCAGGTGACAATGTGGGTGGTGTGGGGGTGTTGGTCACGACGGCCCGTGTACTCCCACCTACACGGGCCCCTGACCGTTTCCCTGCGCCGCTGCAAACCTGGGGCACTGCCTGATGAGATGTCCAGCTTGTCCACATCCCCAGCAGCTTTGTGGTCGGCGGCGTGTGCCAGCACGGGGAGAAGGTGACTGAAGAGCAGCCGCCTGGGTCATGCTGTGTGGTCCCCCCTGCCTCTCCGTCCGCTCAGCAGGTGCAGATGTTGCTCTGACCACTGGTGAATCCTCAGCCCCTCCAGGAGGTCCTGTCAGCATCTCCCTCTCCAACGCCAACTCCAGAGCTGCACTGAGTGTGGTTGGACGAGCAAGCTGTGTCTGAATACGGAGCTCTTTGGGACTGAGGGCCTGTAGGAACTGATCACGGGCGAGCTCTGTCTGCACTGCAAGGGGCATGTTGTCATAGGCCCGCCTGCAGAGGCACTCAATGTCATGGGCCAGGATATGCAGCGGTTCTCCAGGCAGTCTCCGTCTGTTGTGAAACTCTGACCTCAGTAGCACAGGCTGGTTATACTGCCCAAACCGTCTCTGGAGTGCCCCAACTAGAGCAGTATAGTCTCCCCTCTCTCTTTCACTCAGCAGCAGCAGGCATGCTGCTGCATCCTCACACAGGCACAGAGCTAATTGCAATGCTTTATGTTCGACAGACCAGCCAGCTGCAGCAGCTAATAGTTCAAACTGAGCAATAAACACTTCCCACGGCGTCTTACCGCTGAACTTGGGTGTCTTTATGTTTACCGTAGCCGGCTGTGCATGGGCGCTGCCATCATTGTTTACATCACATGACCTCCGCTCCGTCCCGCCGAAATGGCGATCATGGCGCGAACGGCCCTCCAGCCGAGACAAACCTGGGGAGAACCCAGCCTCAGCAGCCAGCTGGAGCGCCGCTTCCCTCACGCTGCGAGCGGGTCGGATATCCATCTCCTGCTCCTCCTTCTTAACAGTGTTCCTCCGCATAATCGGGAGTTGTGTCCCTGAGCCGTGAGCAGAGCCGCTGGTAATAGATCCAGGCGTGGTAGTTCGTAGTTTAAGCTTCTGACACCAGTGTAACGTTCCGTTATGTCACCCAAGCACCAGGCAGAGGTTTCGTTACTAACACCATTTAATCAGGCCGGACACACACAGAACAGCTCTCGCCGGATACAGCCAACTCTAACTCACACAAGAAAAAAAGAGACCTCCCTCCCAAGAGCGACCCCCCACATCTCCTTCCGGTTCAACCCCAAAACAACCTAACTTAAAGAGAACAATAACTGTGACACACATTTAGCAATAACGTCCATCATGGATCATTACAATATGTTATTATCCAGATAAATCGAGTTATACAGATATAACAGCTAACAGACAGCAAAACACTGTGCTCCGAAACAGGAACAGGAAGTGATACAATACCGCAGTGAGAGCCAACACCAAGTCCTTCCTTCCTTCTGTGTTTCCATTTCTAGTGTGTTATGGTTTTGGATCCTGGGATTCTTTGTTTGTATTTTTGGACACTAAGGCTTTCACCATTAAATCTACTACACATCAGCTCTGACTTATGCGTCCTGCAATCGGATCCACCCCTGCCAGCCACACAGCCTCATCGTGATATTATGATGTAACCATCTTGGAGTCATTTTTGACCAGGATATGTCCTTCAATGCACATATTAAACAAATATGTAGGACCGCTTTTTTGCATTTGCGCAATATTTCTAAAATTAGAAACATCCTTTCTCAGAGTGATGCTGAAAAGCTCATTCATGCATTTATTACTTGTAGGCTGGACTATTGTAATTCATTATTATCAGGCTGTCCTAAAAGCTCCCTGAAAAGCCTTCAGCTGATCCAAAATGCTGCAGCTAGAGTACTGACAGGGACTAGAAAGAGAGAGCAGATTTCTCCCATATTGGCTTCTCTTCATTGGCTCCCTGTTAAATCTAGAATAGAATTTAAAATCCTTCTCCTCACATACAAGGTCTTGAATAATCAGGCACCATCTTATCTCAAAGACCTCATAGTACCATATCACCCCAACAGAGCACTTCGCTCTCAGACTGCTGGCTTACTTGTGGTTCCTAGGATACTTAAGAGTAGAATGGGAGGCAGAGCCTTCAGCTTTCAGGCGCCTCTTCTGTGGAACCAGCTTCCAGCTTGGATTCAGGAGACAGACACCCTCTCTATTTTTAAGATTAGGCTTAAAACTTTCCTTTATGATAAAGCTTATAGTTAGGGCTGGATCAGGTGACCCTGAACCATCCCTTAGTTATGCTGCTATAGGCCTAGTCTGCTGGGGGGTTCACATAATGCACTGTTTCTTCTCATTCACCTTATTTACTTTGTTTATACTCCACTCTGCATTTAATCATTAATTGATATTAATCTCTGGCTCTCTTCCACAGCATGTCTTTCTCTCCCCTCAGCCCAACCGGTCGCGGCAGATGACTGCCCCTCCCTGAGCCTGGTTCTGCTGGAGGTTTCTTCCTGTTAAAAGGGAGTTTTTTCCTTTCCACTGTCGCCAAGTGCTGCTCATAGGGGGTCGTTTTGACTGTTGGGTTTTCTCTGTATTATTGTAGGGTCTTTACCCACAATACAAAGCGCCTTGAGGCGACAGTTTGTTGTGATTTGGCGCTATATAAATAAAATTGAATTGAATTGAATTGAATCTCGGGCTGACAGATCGGCTACTTCTTGTTCTCCATCTCTTTTCTTCTTTTTTCTTGTTTTTCTGTGAGTCTTTTTCATAGCAAACCTCTTCTTGTGTGTCCACTTTGTGGACTGGTGCCAGCGGAACCACCTCCTGATCAACGCCGCTAAAACCAAGGAGCTGGTGGTGGATTTCCGCAGGCGCAGACCCACCACACGGACACCGGTGAACATCCAGGGAGTGGACATTGAGATAGTGGACTCTTATAAGTACCTGGGTATTCACCTAAACAATAAACTGGACTGGACTCATAACACTGATGCGCTCTACAGGAAGGGTCAGAGCAGACTCTACCTGCTGAGAAGGCTGAGGTCTTTTGGAGTGCAGGGGACACTCCTGAAGACCTTCTATGACTCTGTGGTGGCATCAGCCATCTTCTATGCAGCAGTATGTTGGAGCAGCAGCTTGTCTACAGCTGAGAGGAAGAGGATAGACAAGCTCATCAGGAAAGCCAGCTCTGTCCTAGGATGTCCTCTCGACTCAGTGCAGGTGGTGGGAGACAGAAGGACTCTGACCAAAATAACATCACTGATGGACAAGGTCTCCCATCCCATGCATGAAACTGTTGCTGAGCTGGAGAGCTCCTTCAGTGACAGACTGCTGCATCCTAAATGCACAAAGGAGCGTTACCGCAGATCCTTCCTCCCAGCAGCTGTAAGACTTTATAACCATCACTGCTCCCAACAAAAACCACAATAGCCTACACAATGTAGGATAATATATAATATACTGTAAATAGTCCGGCCTGTTAAGGTTCAACACACAGGCACATCATGTACATTGTATATAGTGTTATTATTATTAGTAGTATTAAGGTTAATATTGTTTGTTGATTTTATATATATTCTTTTCTTAATAGTGTGAATTATTATATCTTTATTTATATTTATAATAACTGCGGCTGCTGTTACACCCAAATTTCCCCTCTGTGGGACAATAAAGGCTGTTTCTTCTTCTTCTTCATAGTGATAATAAATTATCTGGTCATCACCGGTTTCTAAACGTGTCCTGATATGTAAAACCTTAGAACTGACAGAGGACAGCCCTCTTTTGTTATTGTGACTATATAGACTTATGTATATACTATATATTTTTATATGTTGTATATAAGTCTCTGTTATAATTTTTTAAGAAGCTTCTACTTGTGTTGGGTAGAAGGTATGGTGTGAGAGGTTAGGTTTTACAGGTTTTCCACAGGCAGTGCATTAAGATTGTAAATTCCTCCAGAGTGATCTTTACTTTGCCCCAGAGTTTGGTTGAAAAAAATGTTCAGATAAGTCTGCCTATTAAATAGGCACATTGTCTCTTGTGGCTCGAATTTGAGACATCATTTCTGGCCAGTTTTGAGACCCAAAACCTCCTTTGTCTGAGCTGACTGTGTCTATAATATAAATTAACACGATATGACCTTTGTTCTGGTGGCTGGAGCAGGAGACTTGGATTGACCTGTACATATAGTCATACTGTAGTTTAACTAAACATGTGTAGTAGAAGTACTAAAACCTTTTAAACCTTGTTCTGGGCAAAAGGCGACAAAAACATATGAACCATGTCTCTGCTAGTGCAAACTCTATCCATCAAATCTATCTATCCAGTTCAGATCAAACTGATGTTCTTGTACTTGGCCCTACAAATCTTAGAAACATGGTGTCCAACCAGATACTGTGGATGGCATTACCTTGGCCCCCAGCAACACTGAGGAATTTTGGAGTCATTTCTGACCAGGATATGTCCTTCAATGTAGATATTAAGATAATGTTCACAATTATCAACATTTTCCAAAGCGTACAAACCATATGATGGGGGAGGAGTTTAACATCCAATGTACGCTTTTCAAATAGTTAGAAAATGTCCATCAATGCTACGTAAATTGAGCACTGCCACCTGACTGCCAATGCCCGAGGCATCAACCCTCGTTCACTTGTACACCACTGCACTATTGCGTGGTTTGCAGGCCTTATTGAATTCTCTAAAATAGGCCATCATCAATTCACAAAATGACTCTACTGATGATATTACACAGGGACAAGCTGCGAGTGCAGCACAGCAGGTGTGGAAAGCAGCCAAAGCCACCGGAGATAAATTCAACAAGGAAGTGGAAGCATTGTTCCAAAAATGGAAACTGTATGCAGTAAACCACAGAAAACGATGATGGATTTTATTCAGAAGGTATGTACATTAATTCGACATGTTCCTGGCGTGTTTTCATCTATGCTGGCCCGTATATTTGTGTGTAATTTGGTGACTGGTGCCCGGAACTGTTGCCAAATTTGTTTATGAAAACTTGCTGTTACTAAAGGTCCCCCTCAGTCCTAAAGTGAGTGTAAGAAGGGACACAATACGAGTGCTGTATGTACACGAAACATGGCAACAGCTTAGTTTTCAGGTTTCTGGTGTTGTGCCAAAAAGTGATTTCTTTATTTTTTTTTAACGTATTATTTTTGCTTAAATTGGTAAATAGACTGTGGTGCACAGGATTTATCAAGGGCTTATATAGGAAAACGTATATTTGATACCAAGATGTGTTTCTAATACTTCCTATTACATTACAATGCCAAAAAAAACTCAGGTGAAATTAAACGTCACGATAAAAGATCAACATTTTCTTTGTACACTTTTGGGAAGGAGGGTCTGAAAAAAGTACTCTCTGTACACTTTGGAAAATGTTGATAAATGTGAATGAATATTTCTAAAATTAGAAACATCCTTTCTCAGAGTGATGCTGGAAAGCTAATTCATGCATTTATTACTTCTAGGCTGGACTATTGTAATTCATTATTATCGAGCTATCCTAAAAACTCCCTGAAGAGCCTTCAGTTGATCCAAAATGCTGCAGTGATAAACATACAATGGGAAAAAATACAAGATCTCACCTTGTGGTGTAAGGATGATTCTGAGAAAGGTCAGGAATCACCCCAGAACTACACAGTGGGACCTGGTCAATGACCTGAAGAGAGCTGGGACCACAGTTTCAAAGATGACTGTTAGAAACACACTATCCTGTCATGGATTAAAATCCTGCAGGGCAAGCAAGGTCCCCCTGCTCATGCCAGCAAATGTCCAGGCCCATTTGAAGTTCACCAGTGACCATCTGGATGACCCAGAGGAGGCATGGGAGAAGGTCATGTGGTCAGATGAGACGAAAATAGAGTAGAGCTTTGTATCAACTACACTCATTGTATTTGGAGGAAGAAAGATAAGTACAACCCCAAGAACATCATCCCAACCATGAAGCATGGGGGTGGAAATATTATACTGAGGGTGCTTTTTACAAATGGGACAGGCTGACTGCACTGTATTGCACCAACAAGAGTGAAAATAAAACGTCAAGGTGGGCCAGCAAGTTGGACAACACCTGTAGGTGGACCCCAACTCACCTCAGTGTGTTTATCTTTGTAAGAAATCATAGCAAAGAGCATAAACAACCAATTCATGATAATCCATGAAGATGAGACCACAAATATCAATGCAACACACTTTATTTCACAGCACAACATCATTTCCTGTTTACAGCTTACATCACAGTAACGTCAAAATATTTCAGATGTCACAATCATCATTGGGCAGGGATTGTGCTAATGCTAATGTGTAAGCAGAGTTTGCTAACATGGAGGCGGTGCTACAGAGTACACATCAATGTGAGGCGGGGCTCCACGGTGAAGAGGCAAAGCTACAGAGTGCAGTTTGCTTCTGGAGAGAGTCGACATTTAGCCACCGTCAGGTAGGTCTCCACCTGCAGTACAAATACATCATCATTTTCACATTGCACTATTACTCTTGCCATCATCATGACATCATCAGCCTCTTCTGCCTCACCTTGTGCATGTCCTTCTTGAAGCATGCCAGCAGTTCATAGCTTCGTCTCAGCGATTCATCAGCTCCCAGACTTTGGTAATAGTTTCCGTAAGGCGCGAGCTGGAGGGCGCCACTGTCAGGGAAGTTCTCTGCTTCATCCTGATTGGCCTGCAGGGTCAGGTGGTTAGTCACATAGATATGATGGATGGAGCAACATGTTTGTGCAATTTATGTTCTTACCCTGATCAGCAGCAGGATTCCTGTCTTCAGCTCAGACAGTCTTGGTGAAATCTGGTTCCTCAGAGATGAACCTCCAGACAGAGAGCGACTGGGAAACTCCCAGGACTCAATCAATCGATAGGAGATTGACAGCAGCTTCAGAACCTGTGTCCGATTGATAAAAAGGCAACTGCTTCACTTGATAAACAGATTAATGACAACTTCAGAACATAAAAACCTACAGACCTATGGACCAGCTTTGTGGGATGCACATGGTTTTAAAGTCACGCCGATATAATGATGAGATGTTTCTGCCAGTTATTATTTATTGAATTATTATAATTATCAAGACACTTTAACACTTTTATATCTTCTATTAAAAGTTATTTTTAGGAAATTAACAGGATGTTCAGATTCTTAGAATAAAAGCCTTCAGTTATAGGACTCTATCACCATGCTCTGAAATGACAGGTTTTCAGAATAAAAGCCTACTATTCACTTTTAAAAAAAATCTTTTCCTGTAACTTTCCTGTAAAAGTATCAACTGCCATCTTGCTTCTTTTTTTTGTCTTTTTTTAAAGCAAACCTGTTTGTCTCCAAATTTTTAGTATCAAACCATAGCCTGAGTTTAGCAGCATAAACAATCCACAGTTTCTCCAGAAATAGTCTAGTCTTTACTGATGGTATGGGATTACACTGTGTTCTGTATTAGTGTGTAGGACTGTGTAGTGTTATGCAGTTCTGTATGGTGTTCTGACCGAGCTGCGCTGTGTCTCGTGTTTGTCGATCGGGCTGACAATATAATCAGAGTTGCAGAAATCCTGCAGGAAGATTTTATTGAGTTGACGTTGCTCCTCTGTCTGCAAAGAGCTTTCCTAAGACATGGAAATACACAAAAATACATAAAAAAGGAACAGAAATACAAAAAACTTCATATAAATACACATAAATACATATAAATCCTATGTTTGTTCTCATGAGGTTTGTGGTCTTCCTGGGTTCTTCTGTTGTCTAATTCCCCTCAGCTCAAAAAAAATCTGGTTCTGTGGGACTGATGGATCTCTGGGTTTCTCTCTGTTCTCCCCTGTTCTTCCCCCATTTCCTCCTGTTCTGCTCCTGTTCTCCATATATTTTCCTTCTGTTCTCCCTCATTCTTCACCTGTTCTCCCCTGTTGTCCCCTCTGAACTGCTGTAGACTTACAAAGTCGGAGAAGAGTCTCTGGGCGAGCAGGTGGAGGTGTTGGACTCTGCTGACTGCGATGGAGAACAGACGCTGGTTGTCTGTGATTGGCTGAGAGTAGACACCCAAACACACAACTGACAGCAGGAGGAGCACTGACAGACAGATGGACAGACCGTTTCAGACTTTCTTAAAGATAAATGTAGTTTCCATCTGCAGCTTTTGACCTGTTGATGTTATGTGACATCACAGTGTGGTGTGACATCATTAAAGCACCTGTTCAGACTTTTATTTGTGGTGTTTGATGGTGTGGTGGAAGCTCAGGTGTCTTACCTGTGTCCATGGCTGGTCTGGGATTAGTTCAGGCTATGGTTCTGGTTCAGATGAATCTGATCTGAGTTCATTCATTCTAATGTTTTCAGCTCTGAGTCTCTGCTTTTATAGCAAAAAACTGGATGATTAAATTCATCACCAGAAACATGAAACGAGCAAACACGTGTGTGAGTCTAATTAACATTAACACTTCATTGCTCATATTTATGCTGCATGAAAAACACACTGCTGGTGACCAAATTGTTTTAAAATCTATGATTTCAAGCTTCAAAAGACGTTTAACACAGCTCTAAAAGTTTTAAAAAATTATTAACATTTTGAGGGTTAAGAGATTTTATTTAGGAGAAAAACAATGCTTTCATCCACAAATAAAATCGAAAATCAGACAGAAGTCACTTTGAAAGCTGTGAGTTTGATTCATATGTGAAGATGAGTCGAGTCAGAGCTGCAGACAGAAACTCATCAATTCAAGAAAACAAATATTTACACTTTTTTTTTAAGTGTTTTCAGATTGAATTTATTTTCTCATTACAACAGATAATCACATATAAATGGGACACCAGAGATCAGTCCTGGATTAGGACCTCAGTCTCATTGTTTGTTAGCTAGGGTTGACATTCGTCCTGTAAAATATGGAATCGTCCTTTATTTGGCAATTAAATGTTGCGTCCCATATTGAACCGACACGGGACGCAATTTGTTCCATATTTTCCAATACTCATATGCCCAGTACTCATCTCTGTCATACACACATCAACACTATATGTAACAATTAAGCACAAAATAAAATACAGGAAATACTAAGGCCAGCAAAATTGTCGTGGATCCTCTTAGGATCCCCATCCTGTCACAGGCCGGTGTTGCCTGCTGGCACTGCTGTTATCGTTTCCTAGGGACAGACGCCACACACCAGTGCCTTTTAATAATGTACGCTGGCTTGTGCTGGGGGTGCCGGCCTGCCGGGGGGGTGGGCTGCTCGTCTCCTCTGGCTCTCTGGACTCTAGCCCTTTGACTGTGGGGGCTCCCTCCTTCCTCCTCTGGGGAGTGCACACGGTTACCATCGGGATGTGTGGCCCCAGGTCTTCTGAGCTCCTGGGCTGTGGATGGCCTGGGTCCCCTGGGTCCTTCCCTATTTGCCTCTGGATCGTGGGGGGCATGGTTGCAGTTTCTTGCCCTCATTATTGAGTACATTGCATGACAGAGGTGCATACACACACATTACTACAAACAATAAAATTGTATGTGTGTGTGTGCATATGTATGTGCATGTGGGTGTATGTATGGATGTGTGAGTGTGTGTATATTTACTTTTCTTCGATTTCTTTTTTTTTTTTCTCTTTTTTTTTTTCCTCTCTTCCTTTTGATATGTGGGTGCCCACAAAATCATTTTTCCTAAGACAGGAGTCTATAATTTTGATTTGATGAAAAACTGTTTAAAAGTCTTTTTAAATATTAAATATCTCAGAAAGATGAAAGAGAAAAAATGAAAAGTCAAAGTTAAGCGTAAAGCTCGAAGGTTTTAGCAACATTTATTAAAAAAGAATTGTGGTCGATTAATGTTTGTCCCAAGTTTTTGTCAACAGATTTTTATTAAAAAAAAAAAAGGAATAAAATCAGGCAACTCCATGATTAGTTACATTCCTGAGGACCTTCCTCCAATCCTCCAAAACAGTTAGATACAACTAGGGATGGCACGATACCACTTTTTTAGGTCCGATACCGATACCGATATTTTATATTTGGGTATCTGCCGATACCGATACAAATCCGATTTTTTTTTTTTAAACAATTGCTTTAAAAAAAAAAGCATTGGGTGCATTTTACGTAAGTCAACAGTCAAATAAAAAAAGAATTGTAATGTTATTATATTATACTCGTTTGCAAGAAATACATTGCACCCAAAACACAGTTCAGTTTGCCAGTACTGATTTTTTTATTTAAACATAACTTTTCACAGCATATAGCTGGTCAACACTATTCAGACATTTATCCTGAAATTTTATCATTTTAAGCAAAACTTTAAATCTAAGGATTGAAGTAATATTCAAAATGAAATTCAAAGTGCAACTTTATGCTAGATCTCAAAAGCTGTTAGGTTCTGAAAACAAAGTGCAATTTCAGCATAAAATACTGTTCATATTCAACAAATTAAACAAACTCAAGTTGTAGGATGGACCCTTTCATACTTAAAACAGACATCTACAGTGGAAAATTTCCATTGTAAAAACAACATAGTAATTAAAGTAGTGCAAACATGGCTTTTCGTGACTCTCAACTAGTATTAAGATGGCTGTCAGTTCAATCTTTTTCCATCACATTAAACCTGAAGTTCAACTGTGTGACATCTCTATACAAAACTTAACACTTGTATAAAAACATTTCCAGTATAAAAAATACAAATAAACACACACACACTGCGAACTAAAGTTTTTGGATATAGAATCCCCCTACCGTGAGACATGGCAGTAGCTGCCCATTACTGAAAAACAATAACTTTTGAAAACCATTTTGTAACAGTTTGTTCACTTTAACATGAGAGGCAGGTTCTTCTTTAGAAAGATCAGCATTTCGGCCTTCTCAGCTGTCAGCCTGCTTCTCCTTTCATCAATAATGATGGAGGCTGTACTGAAGAGTCTCTCACTCTCCACACTTGTAGGAGGTGCACACAGCAATTTAGCTGCTGTAGAAACCAGAGTGGGTAATCTAGGTTTGTTGACTTGCCAGTATAGCAGTGGATTGTCCGAGCGCTGAATAGTTGACTCGCTGAGGTAGGTTTGCACTTCAATCCGTGCACTTGTGGTGGCTAAGTCAGGAACAGGTTCTACAGTGTTCGCCTTCAGGATTTCATCAAAAATGCTTTCAAGTCTGTTGAGACTTGCAGATTCCACCCGCGGTGTCTTCTTTGCTGGTTCCAAGGCTGCTGAACATGATGGCCCCTCTGCTGGCTCTGAGGAATCCACTGTGGTTGTCCTCAGCACCTCCTCCATCTTCCTCACCTCAACCATCAAAGAAGCTTTAGCTTGTTTGGAGGTTTCTACACTTGTGAAGTATCTGGAATTATAAAAAATAGCCAAACTGTAATATTAAGTTATCAGTATGATCCTGTAGGCTTACTAAACTATGATCTAAAGTAAAACATCCTCACCATTTTCTCTCACACACACTCCTTTTCTCTCTCTCTGTCACTCACTCACTCACTCACTCACTCACTCACTCACTCACTCACATACTTTCATCTAATAAAACAATATCAGTGAAGATTTACATACCTGTCTTTATACCTTGGATCCAGCAGCGTTGCAACTGTGTATAGTGGCTCAGATTCTACATCTCTGAAGCGTCTGTTAACTGCCTCAAGAAGGGTGCTTCTCATCTTCTTTATTCCTTCGTCGGCCTCAGTTTCTCGAGAGAGAACACGCTTGAGGACACAGACTATTGGGATGACATCAGATACAGATGATGATGAGGAGCTTACCTCCCTTGTTAACTCCTCAAAGGGAGCGAGAGCTGCCATGATGTCATGTCCTGGGCCGGTGGCCCAGTGTGTTATGTTTTCTTGGTGTTTCTGTTATTTTCTCGGTTTCTATGTTGTCATCTTGTTCCACATGTTTTCCTGGTGTCTAGTCTGCGTCTGCGTCTTTGTCTCCCCCTTCTGGCTTCCTGTTTTACTTTGATGGTCGTCTGTACCTTGTCTTCAGTTTTGCTTTCCCCCCGTTAGGGTAATCATAATCACCTGTGTGCCCACCTGTTTCCTCTTCCCTCATCAGCCGCTCTGTGTATTTAAGTCTTGTGTTTCCCATGCTCCTTGTCGCGTCGTTGACGTTATTGTGCCTGCATGTGATGTTGTGTGCCCGTGTGTTCCCTGTGCTCCCTGTGTCTGCCCGTCGTCTCCCTTCCACGGTTTTTGTATTTGTTTTTTCCCTGCTTAAATAAATCCCTTTTCAGTGATGTTTACCTCTGGTGTCCTGCGTGTTTGCCCTTCCTTGCCCGTTTCCTCCCCGGGCATGACAGAACGACGCGACCATTACAAAACCCCCTCCGGCTCCAGTTTTTTCGACGGCACTCGTCTAGCGCTGCGGGGCCCGGCGTCTTTGAACAGTCCCCGTCACTCACCTGCCTCCCCTTTCGCTGATCCCTCCCTTCCTCGGCAGCCGCGGAGGAGAGGGAGTTCCCGGCAGCAACGGCGGAAGGCACCCCTAGACCCGAGCGGTATAACGCCGCGGACCGCTTCACCACTTCACGCCCAATCCTCCGTTTCCGTGAGTAACACTGGCTTCAACGCTACAATGCTTGTGGACAATTATTCCCGTCACCCCCCTGCCTTTCCCCTCCCTGAGGTGGCAAAGCAGACCATTATCTGTAGGGTGGATTCACTGGTTATGGACCTTCTGGCTGACCCATGTGAGCAGGAACAGCAATAGCTCACGGCCCAGCTGCAAGGGCTAGTCGACGATTACTCTTGGCTATTTGGCTCTCTGCATGGGTTAGTGCAGGATTTCTTAACCTCCACCCTTCACCTAAAGCAGTCTCCTGTGTCACCTCAGTCTCCGGCTCCCGTGTCAGCTCAGTCTCGCCAGTCAGCTGTGGCTCCGGCCCAGTCTCCCCAGTCAGCTGTGGCTCCGGCTCAGCCACCTCAGTCAGCTTCCACGCAGCCAGCGGCTCTCCCTAGCTCTCGGGCCGCTCCCACGCAGCCAGCGGCCCGAGAGCTAGGGAGCTCACTCTCTGCAGCCAGCGGCTCTCCCTCGCCCTCAGTCAGCCTTAGCTCCAGTCGCTCTCCCTCGCCCTCAGTCAGCCTTAGCTCCAGTCGCTCTCCCTCGCCCTCAGTCAGCCTTAGCTCCAGTCGCTCTCCCTCACCCTCAGTCAGCTCCAGTAGCTCTTCCTCGGTCCCCAGTGTCAGCGGTTTCTGTGCCCTCTCAGTCAGTTGCCTCAGCCCCTCTCTTAGTTCCTTCGGTTTTGGTCCCAGTTCCCTCAGCTCCTGCTCCCTCTGTAGCTCCGGTAGTGTCAGCTCCCTCTCAGGCCCCAGTGTCAGCTAGCTCTCAGCCTGCTCCCACGCAGCCAGCCCTCCCTAGCTCTCGGTCTGCTTCCACGCAGCCAGATCTCCCTAGCTCTCGGTCTGCTTCCACGCAGCCAGATCTCCCTAGCTCTCGGTCTGTTTCCACGCAGCCAGATCTCCCTAGCTCTCGGTCTGTTTCCACGCAGCCAGATCTCCCTAGCTCTCGGTCTGCTTCCACGCAGTCTGCTCTCTCTGGCTCGCGGCCCGCTCTCTCTGGCTCGCGGCCTGCTTCCACGCAGCCAGTCGTCTCCCGGCCTGCTTCCACGCAGCCAGTCGTCTCCCGGCCTGCTTCCACGCAGCCGTCGTTTGACACACCCAAACTGTCCCCTGAGCAGCCCCTGCTGCCCAGGATGACGACCACCCAGCCGGCACTCCGGTCCTCTACAGCATCTTGGCCTTCAGCAGTGCTGCTGCCCGCTCTCCCTCATCCTCAGTCAGCTCCCGCTCTAACCTCCGCTCAGTCCGAGCCGTTGGGGGTCTCCGCTCAGTCCGAGCGCTCCGCGCCAGAGGGCCCCGCTCAGTCCGAGCCGGTGGGGGTCTCCGCTCAGTCCGAGCGCTCCGAGCCAGGGGGTCCCGCTCAGTCTGAGCGCTCCACGCCGCCCGAGGGTTCCCCACCAGAGCCCGGGGTCGCCCGTCTCCGCCGCCGCATGCCCCGCGGTCGGCCTCCAGCGTCTGCTCCCCGTCTCCGCCGCCGCATGCCCCGGGGTCGGCCTCCAGCGTCTGCTCCCCGTCTCCGCCGCCGCATGCCCCGCGGTCGGCCTCCAGCGTCTGCTCCCCGTCTCCGCCGCCGCATGCCCCGGGGTCGGCCTCCAGCGTCTGCTCCCCGTCTCCGCCGCCGCATGCCCCGCTGGGAGCGCGGTCGGCCTCCAGCGACTCCTCCTCGTCGCCGCCGCCGCTGCTGGGAGCACGGTCGGCCTCCAGCGTCTGCTCCCCGTCTCCGCCGCCGCATGCCCCGGGGTCGGCCTCCAGCGTCTGCTCCCCGTCTCCGCCGCCGCATGCCCCGCGGTCGGCCTCCAGCGTCTGCTCCCCATCGCCGCCGCCGCCGCTGGGAGCGCAGTCGGCCTCCAGCGACTCCTCCTCGTCGCCGCCGCCGCTGCTGGGAGCACGGTCGGCCTCCAGCGTCTCCTCCACGTCGCCGCCGCCGCCGCTGGGAGTGCGGTCGGCCTCCAGCGTCTCCTCCACGTCGCCGGCGCGGTCGGCCTCCCTCATCCAGCCTCTGCTTTGTTGCCCCTTGGCCTGTGCGGCCTCCTGCACTATGTTTTCTGTTTTGGGCCTGTGTTTTGTTTTGTTTGTCCCTTGCCATTGGCCCTGCTGGACTGCTTCCCCGTGCTCTGTTATTGGACTTCCCTGCAGAACCTACTGTATGTTATGAACTGTCTTCCTGGTTCCTGTGTTTTTGTTTTTGTTTTTCTGACCCTTGTTAACCCCCGAGATTGTTTCAGGTTTTTTTTGGTTGCCTTCTGTCTTTTTTGGAGTGTCTGTTCCGGCTTTTGCCGCTGATTTTTGGTTCTGCTCTGTGGTTCTGTTTTCGGTTCCTGTGTTTTGTGTTGTTTGGTCCCTCGTCCTGGTCCCCCGCCTCCCGCCCTGGTCTGGGTTTGGTTTTTCTTTTGTGTTTGTGGCCGTCGGGGGCCGGCCTTTGAGGGGGGGGTACTGTCATGTCCTGGGCCGGTGGTCCAATGTGTTATGTTTTCTTGGTGTTTCTGTTATTTTCTCGGTTTCTATGTTGTCATCTTGTTCCACATGTTTTCCTGGTGTCTAGTCTGCGTCTGCGTCTGCGTCTTTGTCTCCCCCTTCTGGCTTCCTGTTTTACTTTGATGGTCGTCTGTTCCTTGTCTTCAGTTTTGCTTTCCCCCCGTTAGGGTAATCATAATCACCTGTGTGCCCACCTGTTTCCTCTTCCCTCATCAGCCCCTCTGTGTATTTAAGTCTTGTGTTTCCCATGCTCCTTGTCGCGTCTTTGACGTTATTGTGCCTGCGTGTGATGTTGTGTGCCCGTGTGTTCCCTGTGCTCCCTGTGTCTGCCCGTCGTCTCCCTTCCACGGTTTTTGTATTTGTTTTTTCCCTGCTTAAATAAATCCCTTTTCAGTGATGTTTACCTCTGGTGTCCTGCGTGTTTGCCCTTCCTTGCCCGTTTCCTCCCCGGGCATGACACATGACCTTTTCCAGTAAACCCCACTGCTGTGCAGTGAGTGTGGCTGGAAGGTCATATTCTGCGGAATATGCGCACAAGACTCGTTTCTGTTCAATGAGGGTCTTGATCATATAATATGTGCTATTCCATCTTGTTCGCACATCTTGTACCATACGCTTGGGTGGCATATTCAGCTCCATTTGAATGTCCTCCAAACGTGAATATGCTTGTGGTGAGTGCTTGAAGTGCCCCACTATTTTCCTGCCAACTGCCACTGCATCACTTACACTACGTTGTGCTAGCAGTCCTTCATTCACCACAAGCTGCAAGGTATGCGCGAAGCATCCCAAACTTGCAAGTCCGAGCCGGTCCATTGCCTTTGTTACATTGCTAGCATTGTCTCGTAAAATAACATGGACTTTGTTTTTCGGAATTTTCCATACATTCAACATTTCCTCCAAAGCTGAAGCGATGGACTCTCCCGAGTGTGAACCACGAAACTGTTTAGCCTGCAACACTGCTTTTTTTAAAGTAAAACTTGAGTCTATCCACTGTGCTGTCAGACTTAGCAATGACAATGGACACACATCTGAGCTCCAGATATCAGTTGTTAAGCTTAAACTTGGAATGCTCTGCAAGCTTTCAGAGATAAACTTGCATACTTCCTTGTACTTATCTGGGACAGCTTGCTCCGAGATGAAATGACGGTTTGGCAGCACATAGTGTGGCTCCAAATGCTCCATTAAGCGTTTAAAACCAACATTTTCCACAATAGAAAGAGGCTGGTCATCAAGCACAACAAATTCAACAATTTTCTCCGTTATCAGCTTTGCTTTGTTGCTTTCTGGAGAGAGTTTCTCGCGTTTCTGAACGTTTTCCAGCAGCGTTTGTTGACGCAAAACATTTTTCTTCGTAGTATTCGAGGCCTCGATAAATTCCGTGTACTCCTTTCCATGGTGTTTCTGTAAGTGTTTTATCATGTTCGTGGTGTTAAAGTTCCCAACACTGCTACCACCTCGTGAGACACTTGCATTGCACAACTTACACTCAGCGGTCTTGCTGTTTCCTTTCTTGAGTGTGAAGTAACTCCACACCGCTGACATGCCGAAACAACTCTCACAACAATCGTTCTATCACGTGATGCCTGCCGCTCGTATGTGAAGGTGCTGCATCGGCTTACGGCGTGCCGCAAATTTCATCAAACATTTTTTTAATATTTAAAGTATCGGAGTGCATTTTTAAAATTTCTTTCCGATATCCGATCCAGTAGTTTTGGCCAGTATCGGACCGATACCGATACTGAATATCGGATCGGCGCATCCCTAGATACAACAGGGTCAAAAAAGCTCCAGTAAGTGTATTGTTTTGATTATAAGTTTTAAAAGTAAACTCCTAGGAGGACAGCACATTTCATTCAACCTCTGTTCATCGAGGGGGATGAAGTGGAGCTGGTTTCAGATTTTAGGTTCCTGGGAGTGCATCTGCAGGATGATTTGACCTGGAGTATCAATACGACCAGCATTGTCAGAAAGGCCCAACAGAGACTGCATTTCCTGATGATTCTTAGGAGCAACCATCTGACCCAGAATCTGCTGGTGTCCTTTTACCGTTGCTCTCTAGAGAGCATCCTGACCTACTGTCTGTGTGTGTGGTTCAACAGCTGCACAGCAGCAGACAGAAAAACACTCTAGAAAATCATCAACACTGCTCAAAAGATCACAGGCTGTCCCCTGCCCTCCCTCCTGGAACTGTTCAATGGCCGCTGCCAGAGGAGGGCACAGAACATCCTCCAGGACCCCTCACACCCTGGACACTCTTTGTTTCAGCTACTGCCATCAGGCAGACATTTTAGGACAATGAAGGCCAAAACAAACAGACTGAGGAACAGCTTTTATGCCAGGGCTATCATTGAACTGAACTCTGTGAGGTTAAATGGACAGTGATGTGGGGTGGTAGTGCTGAGTGTGTGCGTGCGTTGGTGTGTGTATCGGGGCTAGATTCGTCTTAATTTACTATTGTGCACTGTATTTTAGTAATCATTTTTATCACTCATATTTTTATTACTTATTGTCTGAGGCACCTAGAAAGGAATGCATTTTAAATTTTGTTGTGCAACTTGTGTGTACAATGACAATAAAGATTCTGATTCTGTTGTAGCAACCATAATGTGTCAGTACCAACTAATTCAAACAGGAAGATGTATGTTAAATTATTGCATAAATATATTAATTATAAGTGGAGGCCAGCGGTGGCTGTCAGCAGAGGTCAAGGAAAAATTTCTACTGTAAACAACTGCTCCTTTTTATACCTCAAAAGTTGAGTTTTTGTCACCACCATCAGACGTCATCACTGTCAGTTTTTCTGACTGTCAACAACAAAATGGTTCAACAAGGTAATTTCTGGATTTTATGGAAAAACAAAATCAGAAACTTGCACCATTATGTTGTATGATAGCCAAGGCAATCTACTATGGTGCTATTAGTGATTAGTATTTCTTCCTATTTAAAATATTTATTGTTGAAAATTCAAACCTGTTTTTGCCAAGTTCTCAAAAATCAGTGAATTATGTAAATAGAATTTTTTTTTTTTCTTTTTCAATTACATATACATTTCCTAGACCTAAAAATGCTTGTAGAGCTTTCATTGTATTCTTTGTCAAAATATTGATTTTATTTTTGAGGAATACAATGTTCAGTGATCATTTTATAAATTTTTGTATCAGTGTGGTTTAACTATTTATATGATCTGACTCAATTTAATTAATAATTTGTCATTTCACTCATTCACTCTAGGTTAATGCAGCTGAGGTGACGCAGGTGTAACACACAGTCAGGCACAACCTCAGCTACAACAGTGCTGACTGTGCAAATAAACTGAATCAAAAGATTCCAGCTGATTCAAAAACTGTTAAAAAATGACTGTAGGGAGAACGCAGAGGCAGTGGTTAAAGATGTCCTTGCTCCAAAGGCAGTAGGTGATATTGTCAAGGGCCAACATCAGATAAACCCCTCCCATTCTCATTACAGACGGATACATCGAATAAATGCAACAGGAAGATGTTTCCCCCTTGCTGTTCAATATTGTAGGCCAGAATGTGGGGTCACTAACAAAATGCTTGATTTCATGGAGAATCCAGATGAGTCTTCTGCTGGGATTGTAGGTCTAATAGAACGGTCGCTTGACAAATTTGGTTTATCATTTGATCAAGTGACAGCATTTAGTGCAGTCATTACCAATGTGAATTATGGAATTCACAACTTTGTCTTCACCAGCTTGAAGAATAAACAGTTTCCTTCTGCAAGGAAGCTACCATGCCCATATTGTGCACAACACAGTGAAGCATGTGCTTGACCAGCTCACTGTAGATGTGGAAAATGTTGTGCTGAAGGTCTACATCTTCTTTTCCACATCTGCCAAACAAAGAGAATCACTCAAAGAGTTTTAAAGGCTTTGTGATGTTGAGTTCCAGGAAATTCTGCAACATGTCACAACCAGGTGGCTCTCTCTGAATCCAGCCATCACCTGGCCACTGCAAACCTGGACTGCAGTGAAGTCTTACTACATCAGCCAAGGGGAGGAGTGTCCCAAACAACTTCGAGCTTTGTTACAGCTGAGTGAGGACTCAACTGAGGAAGATGGAGACATTATCGAGGTTTATCATCTAATTTGCAATATCCTCTCGCTTTTTGAGGAAGTTGTAAAGAAGCTGGAGCATGATGAAATCACCTGTGTTGAGTTATATACTATCATGGATAACTTCAGGGAAAACTCACACAAAGATGAGATGACTGGGAGATGCGTCACTGCTGAGATCCTGCGTCACTGCTGAGATCCCACGAGAGCTGTGCGTAAGTAATATGGCGGTATACTAAACAAACCGGTCCAACTCAGGTAAATCAAGCCAATATATTTATACAAAAATAGAATTATTCTTAATACTAACCTCTGCCTATTATTTTTTTCAATATAACAAACTGGGCGAGGAAACATTGGACAGCCTGGAGAGCTATGTCGACGAGTGTTTTTTCAACTTCATGATTTGTCAACTTCGTGATGGGCAAACCACAAAAAAAACCCCGCTACCACGGCCACACCAACGTCTAAACGCACTCGTTCCGAGTGTTTAACAAGCACATCCACATTAAAAGCTTCACTGATGTCCTGGACTCCATCGACAAGAAGCTAACTAGCCTAGATGCCCGACTTGCCTTGGTGGAGGTTCTCCACAAGGAATTCCAACAACTGAGGGTGTCTCTGGAGTTCAGCCAAGAGCAGGTGGCATTGCTCGTTGCCGAGAACCAAACGCTGAGGGATACCGTGAAACAACTCACCAATGGGATGACGCAGCTGACCGGGGAAAACAAGAAAATGAGGGAGACCATTCTGGACATCCAAGCTCGGAGCATGCGGGACAACCTCGTCTTCTCCGGGATCCCAGAGCGAGCAGAGGAGGATGCCGAGGCCTCGGTTCGTGAATTCCTCCAACATCAGCTGAAACTCCTGAGTGAAGCGGTAAAAAATATAACTTTCCATCGTGTTCACCGGCTCGGAGGTAAGAAGCCCGATAGCAAACGGCCTCGGCCAATTGTAGCTAAATTTGAACATTACAAACAAAAAGAGCAGGTCAAGAGTCAGGGCAGAGAGCTGCATGGAACAGACTACAGTGTTAATGACCAATTTCCAAAAGAGATTCTCGATCAGAGGCGAGTATTATTTCCAATAAGGAAGAAATACATCACTGAGGGCGTCAGAGCTACGGTGGCTGTAGATAAGCTTTATGTTAACGGTCAGCTGTACAGGGATCGGGAGGTTACTCCATGGCTTTATTAGGAGCAACTTCATGTTAATCTAAAGCATGTAATTGATTAGATAAGAGGTAAACTTATACCGCGGCCGGTCTACAGGTCTGTATATAACAATTAGTGCACAACGCATTGTTTTGTTATCATGTTGAGTTTTTTTTATGCTTGGTTGTCACTTTTGAACGGCTCTTTGGTGTTTGCACTGTTTCATTTCTCTCTCACTTTACACTCCTTTTCTTCTTCTTCTTCTTTTTTTTTTTTTTGCACCCAACATGTTTGCCACACGGACATACAGCACACACAGTGCCATACAGGATACACAGTCATGCAGGGCACGTACGCATGCACACACAAGGTCATGCAGGACACATGCGAGGACGCACAAATCTTTAGTAAACACACAACTCTTCACCTGTTAATCTAAACATGAGCACACTTAAGTTTGTCTCATGGAATGTACGCGGAGTTGGTTCGAGGGAAAAGAGAGTGAAAATTATTAATCGGTTAAATGATTTACAGGCTGACGTGTTTCTACAGGAGACACATGTGTCCAGAACATCTGCACACACACACTCTCCTCTCCACAGTTCCCTCACACGTACTCAGCCTGCTACATCTCCAAACAAAGAGGTGTAGCTATATTGATTAACAAAAAGATAAACTTCACCATTAGAAAAACTACATCAGACCCAGAAGGTAGATTTATAATACTGTGGAAGTTAACCTTGCGTGGAAAAACGAACGGGAAACTTCTCACTTTAAGACTCCGTGAGTCGTGTTTATTAACACAGGAAAAAAGCTAGCCAAAAAACACCAACAGCAAAATAAACGTCATCGGGACTCTTAAAGAGACCGTGACCATTACATGAATCACAACATTAAAGACGGTGAACAAACAACCTAACCATAACCATAACCATAACCGGACATGTATACAAAAGTGAATTATGCCATCAGTGTTGATAGCACTACACATGCCCCCCCAGAATTCACTACAACAGAAAACCTGAAGAAGAAAACATCAACGGCGTGGTGGGTGAAGCAAACGCCCGGCACGGCTCTGCCAAATGGGAGGAGGCAGAACCGCGTCCTCAGCGGCCGGCTGAGGGGCTCTGCTGCGGCATGGTTGAGGGGCAGGCGGAACGGGAAAAGGGGGCCTAGTCAGGGGCCGACCTCGTTTTGGGGGCAGCGCCAACTCGACCGGCCCAGCCGGATCTAGGTGAGTTGGTTTAAGGCGGTCCACGGATATAGTCTCTGCTTTGCCCCCCACGTCCACCACAAAGTGCTTGTCTCCAGTGCCCATGACACGGAAGGGGCCCTCATAAGGCGGCCGGAGGGGTCCGCGGCGACCTTCTACTCGAATGAAAACATAGCCAGTAGACTGCAGTCCCTGGGGACGTGAGAGTTCGGCAAACCATGGCAGGAAGTAGGAAGTGGAGCAAACCGTCTGGCATTGTCCAACAGGCTGGAGCGCTGGCAAAAGACCCTTAGTCCAAACTGACGACTCTGATGGCTCCAATTAGCATCCCTTCAATTGTAAATGTGGCCATTGCCTGAGGAATCAGCGGGATGGGGGGGGGAGCTGAACTCACAAAAGCATTTCACACTTCTGTACCTTCAGGCCAGAAGGTGGGAGTGTGAATAGTCCATGTTGGGGGTGGGTGGGATCTCTACAGTAGACTCTCCTGTAGGTAATGCTCTGCAGAGAGGGTTGCGTAGTTTTGAAGCATACATGAAGTGTTTTTGGAGAGATGTGACCTTTTGCAGCTGATCCATAATGTTGTGCTGCATTATCCAGGTCATTTTGCCAAATGTACATATAGTTTGCAAAACATACAATCTGTTTCAAGAAATATGCAAAGGTTTTTCTAAAAGAAATTAGTAATGTTTTTCTTTTAAAAAAAGATAAGTGGGTTCAAAATGACAGTTTAGAAATAAACTAACCAAATTAATTGTGTTGATCCACCTCAAAAAAAGTCATGCAAAAAGTGTAAGCAAAAGAGTGTAAGCTGCTCCTGAGTGTGGGGAGGGGTGGGAGGCTGGGGCAGATCTGGTAGACTTTGCACATGCAAATTTGCATGCAGCCTTTTGTGCTGTGGAGGATAAATAGGTGACTGCTTCACCTATTTAGTTCACAAGAAACAAAATGCAGAAGAGGTTCACCACTCAGAAGGCATTGGAACTGATTCTGAGCAATGCCAGCCCTTGTGACTCAGATGGAGAAGACATAGACCTTCAACCGGATTCGGACTCTGAGCTGTCTTCAGGTTAGATTTCTCAACCTACCTATTTTATTTTCCTGACTATTTTTTATTTAGAACCAAACAAAAAGTTAATTTGAAATTGTTTATCTTGCAGATGAGGAGACTCTCCCTCTACCAAAAAAGAGAGTTCGGTTGGGGAGTGAGCCGTCAGAGACCGCGAAAGATGGCACAGTGTGGCGTGAAGAACAAGTGGGGACACATCTCCATTTCACTCCAATAGAACCATACGCCACAGATGGAGAGCCAAGCGCTAAGGCCAGACGAAGTATCCGGAGTCGCCTTCAGAGCTTCCTCTGTTTTATCACTCTTGACATGCTTCGTAGCATTCAAGAATGGACTACTCAACATGCACGTCACACGGAGCAGCTGGATTGGTTCATGGATCTCCCGGAAGTAATGGCATTTATTTCAGTCATTATCTTGCGGGGGGTGACCAAGGTTCCATCACTACGTGACAGCTGGTCAGCAAACCTGGCAAACCCAAGGATCATTGCAACTATGGCCCGAAACCGCTTCCAAGACATCATGTGACACCTACGCTTTGATGACAAGCGTAGGTGTCACATGATGGACCTGGAAAAAGTTATTCATGCTTTTATTACTTCCCGCCTGGACTACTGTAATTCTCTGTACTTTGGCATAGATCAATCATCTGTGCGCCGCCTGCAGGTAGTCCAGAATGCGGCAGCTCGTCTTTTAACCGGTTTAAAAAAGCATGAACACATTACCCCAGTCCTGTCATCCCTTCACTGGCTCCCTGTCCGTTTTAGAATCGATTTTAAGATTTTATTGCTTACTTTTAAAGCCTTAAACGGACTGGCACCTTTGTATCTGTCTGAGCTGCTTCACTGTCACACCCCTGTAAGAGCTCTGAGGTCATCGAACCAGCTGCTCTTACAGAGGCCTAAAACTAGACTAAAACAGAGAGGTGATCGAGCTTTTGCAGCAGCAGCACCAAAGCTATGGAACGATCTACCTCTCCATATCCGCACAGCTCAGACGATACACACATTTAAATCTCTATTAAAAACACATTTCTTTTCCTTGGCATTTGGCTGCAGTGCTACCTCCTTTTAGATGATTGTTTTATGGTATTTTATGGTACTTGTTTTAAACGTTTTAATTTTTAATTTTCTTATGTTATTTATTGTTCTTAATGTTTTTATTTATTTATTTTTGTCAGGACTCGAGGAGGAAGAGGACACACAAGCGGTGGCTGATGAAAGCAAGGTGCAAGTTTATTTACAGTGATCGAGAAAGGTGCAAAGACAAGGGGGTCCAGGGAGGCGAGGGGGGAGGCGGCTGAAGCGGGTCGAGAGGCTGAAGGAATTCCCAGGTGGTGAGGGGAGGTCAGGCAGGTGAGTGAGTCAGGGAAAGGGGCCAGCTGTGGTACGGCGTGGAACGGCGGGATGACGAAAAGCCGGGGTTCCGAGAGGACGAGCAGGAACTGACACGGGGATCTGAAAAAGGAGCGAACACGAAGAGCAGGTAAGTAATATGAATACACGAAAGCGAGAGTCACACAAGAGAGCCGGTACTAACTGAGAAGTAGTCAATGATCCAGCGAAGAGTGATGGTCTGCTGGCAGCTTAAAGAGACCCTGCCTGATGGCTTGATCCGTAGCAGGTGTGGTGATCTCCGCCCTAGGGAGGCGGAGACACCGGAACCTCCACTGTGGCCCGCAGGACAAACACACATGTATACAGACACACACACACACACACCCTCCCCCTAGGTTATGACAGTACCCCCTCCTCAACGGGAGCCTCCAGGCGACCAAAACTTCTCGGGATGGCGCCGCCGGAACTCCCGCACCATGGCCGCATCCAGAATGTTAGCTCGGGACACCCAGGATCGCTCTTCGGGACCGTAGCCCTCCCAGTCCACCAAGAACTGATAACCCCGCCCCCGACGGCGGGCGTCCATAATGCGACGGATGGTGTAGATCCGCTGGCCATCGAGAAAACGGGCAGGAGGAGGTGAGGCAGCTGGAGGGCACAAAGGACTGGTGGCAACAGGCTTAAGTTGGGAGACATGGAAGACGTTATGGATGCGCATGGTACGAGGGAGTTTGAGGCGGACAGACACAGGGTTAACGATGGAGTCGATCTCGAAGGGCCCCAGGAAGGTGGGGGCCAGTTTCCTAGACTCGGCACGGACTGGAACATTTTTCGTGGAGAGCCATACCTTTTGGCCTGGTTGGTAGTCCGGCGCAGGGTTCCGATGGCGATCAGCGACGCGTTTGTTTTGCTCCTTCGTCCGAAGCAGAGCTGCGCGGGTGGACCTCCATAGCCGGCGACAGCGGCGAAGGTGGTGCTGGACGGAGGGAATGGTGAGATCCTCCTTGATGGCAGGGAGGAGTGGCGGTTGGAAACCCAAGGAGGCCTCGAAGGGGGACACCCCTGTGGCGGAGGAGGAGAGAGAGTTATGTGCATACTCAACCCACGCCAAGTGGGAACTCCAGGTGGCCTGATTGGTGGACGCCACGCATCGTAATGCTGCCTCCAACTCCTGGTTGGCCCGTTCCGTCTGCCCATTTGTCTGAGGATGATAACCAGAGGAGAGGCTCACCTTGGCTCCGAGAGATGTACAGAACTCCTTCCAGACCTGAGATGTGAACTGGGGCCCCCGATCCGACACGATGTCTTCAGGAATCCCATGGAGCCGAAAAACGTGGGTGGTGAGAAGCCGGGCCGTCTCCAAGGCGGAGGGGAGCTTGGGTAGCGCAACGAAGTGGGTGGCCTTGGAAAACCGGTCGATAATGGTCAGGACCACGGTGTTTCCTTCAGAGGGAGGAAGTCCTGTGACGAAGTCCAGAGCTATGTGAGACCACGGTCGCTTAGGGGTGGGTAAGGGCCGGAGGAGACCTGATGGAGGTGACAGAGAAGGTTTATTTTGTGCACAAACGCTGCATGCTGCCACGTACTCACGGGTATCCTTAATCAATGTAGGCCACCAGAAATAACGCTGGAGGAAGGCCACAGTGCGATTGGCCCCGGGATGGCACGTGAATTTGGCTGTGTGTCCCCATTGCAGTACGCGGCTTCGCACTTGAGAGGGCACATAAAGGCGGTTGGGGGGTCCCGTCCCAGGATCTGGTTCAGTCTGTAGAGCAGCCTGAATGGCGGATTCGATCTCCCAGGTGATGGCTCCAATGACGCAAGAGGGAGGCAAGACAAACTCTGGCTGCGAGGAGGAGTCCGTGGAGCTGAACTGTCGGGACAGAGCGTCGGGCTTGACATTCCGTGATCCAGGTCTATAAGAGATAGTAAAGTTAAATCGGGTAAAAAACAAGGCCCACCTGGCCTGCCGGGGTTTCAAACATCTGGCGGTTCGCAGATAGGCCAGGTTCTTGTGATCAGTCCAGACCAAGAAGGGATGCGTCGCGCCCTCCAGCCAGTGCCGCCATTCCTCCAAGGCTAGTTTGATGGCCAGCAGCTCCCGGTCCCCTACGTCGTAATTCCGTTCTGCCGGGGAGAGGCGGCGAGAGAAGAAGGCGCAGGGTCGGAGGCTACCCATGGACTGTTGGGACAACACTGCCCCCACCCCCACGTCGGACGCGTCCACCTCCACGACGAATGATTTGGATAGGTCAGGTTGGATGAGGATGGGTGCAGAGGCAAACCGACCCTTCAGGAGCGCGAAAGCCTCTGCAGCGGCGGGGGTCCATCTGAAAGGAACCTTGGGAGAGGTGAGAGAGGTCAGAGCATGGGTGATGGAGCTGTAATCTTTAATGAAGCGGCGGTAGAAATTGGCGAAGCCCAGAAAACGCTGCAGCTGTTTCCGATCCGCTGGCTCGGGCCAATCCAGGACCGCTTGTACCTTAACTGGGTCCGCCTTGATCTGCCCTTTACCAATAATGTATCCCAAGAACGCAGTGGACTCCACATGAAACTCGCACTTCTCCCCCTTCACGAACAGACGATTCTCCAGTAACCGCTGCAACACCTGCCGCACATGTCCCTGATGCTCCTGTAATGAGGATGAGAAGATCAAAATATCATCGAGATAGACAAACACAAAATGATTGATGAAGTCCCGGAGTATGTCGTTTACGAGGGCCTGGAACACAGCTGGCGCGTTGGTTAGGCCGAAGGGCATGACAAGATACTCGAAGTGGCCGAGGTGAGTGTTGAAGGCAGTCTTCCACTCGTCTCCCTGCCGGATCCGGACGAGATGGTAAGCGTTCCGGAGATCCAGTTTGGTGAAGACGGCTGCCCCCTGCAGGAGCTCAAACGCAGAGGTGAGAAGTGGCAAAGGATATTTGTTGCGCACAGTGATTTCGTTCAGACCGCGGTAGTCAATACAGGGCCGGAGGGTCTTGTCCTTCTTGGCCACGAAGAAAAACCCCGCGCCCATGGGAGAGGTGGAGGGTCGAATCAGACCGGACGCCCGAGCTTCGGTGATATATTTTTCCATGGCATCCCGTTCCTGCGGAGAGATGCTGTAGAGGCGGCTGGAGGGGTAGGGCGCCCCCGGGATGAGGTCGATGGCGCAGTCGTAAGGCCGGTGGGGAGGCAGGGAAACAGCCCGGTCCTTATTGAATACTTCAGCGAGGTCGTGATAGATCGAGGGGACGCCGGACAGGTCAGGTGGGGTCCCCCCCCCCACATCGGTGGACCGAGGGAGAGAGGGAGTTGCGGATCTGAGGCAGCGCTGGTGGCACCGCTCACTCCAACCCGAGATGCTGCGATTCGCCCAGTTGATCTGTGGATTGTGCAGATGCAACCAGGGAAAGCCGAGGACGATGGGCGTCTGTGCAGAGTCAAACAGGTAAAAGGAGAGCCGTTCAGAGTGATTACCTGACAGAGTCACAGAAAGCGGTTGGGTCTTATGAGTGATTTCAGAAAGCTCGGCGCCGTCCAGAGCGGAGACCAGGAGAGGCGTGGGTAGCGCTGTGGATGGAACACCCCACTGCTGGGCGAGGGCACGGTCCATGAGATTTTTCTCAGCTCCGGAATCGAGGAGTGCCAAGACTGTGTGACTGCCTGATGGAAGATTTATCCTTGTCTGAAGCGTGAATCTGGGCAGGGAGGAGCATGCGTTAGCTTGACCCGCCAGTATCCCCACCATTACTGACGGGCGCGGTCTTTTGGGCAAACAGGGCAGGACGCGATGTAGTGGCCCTTTTTGCCACAGTAGATGCACTCCCCCGCCTCCCATCTCCGTCGTCGCTCAGAGAGAGACAGCCGTGCGCGGCTGAGTTGCATGGGTTGCTCCTCCGCGCCGCAAGGGGGCGCCGTAGCCGGGCTGTCGTCCGCTAGGAGGCTCCTCCGGTCCGCGGAAACCGCCCGGCGAGGGGCATGTTGGGAGTTGTAGTTCCTCGGAGTCCGTCGTGCTCTCAGGCGGTCATCTACATGGATACACAATGAAATCACGGCCTCCAAGGACTGAGGCAAATCCCTAGTGGCAAGTTCATACTTGAGATCATCATTAATATTGTTCAGGAATACTCCCCTGAGCGCTTTTTCCTCCCAGCCGGCCTCCTCCGCGAGGATCCGGAAATCCACGGAGAAATCCGCCATGCTCCGTTGTCCCTGCCGCAGGCTGAGCAACTTCTGTGATGCGGATTCGGGGCTGGTTCCTTTATCAAACACCTCCTTAAATCGAGACAAGAATGCATGGAAAGACAGATCGGGGTTTCCCCGTAACACAGCGTGCCCCCACTCTAATGCTCTACCGCGGAACAGATTGACCATAAAACCAATCTTTGCACAATCAGAAGCGTAGGCATTTCTCTGTTGCCGGAAAACGAGGGAACATTGGGTGAGGAAACCTCCACATTTCCCTAACTCACCGCGGAACACCTCCGGGATGGGCAGGGCTTTCTCCAACGCTACGGCGGGCTCGGGCGCGGAAGCCAAAACAGCCGGCGGATCTGTCGGCGGAGGGGATAAATCCTGGTGACGGGGCGTAGCGGATGACATGGTGGATTCCAACATACCTCGGAGATCGGCGAGCTGTTGGGTGGCTGCGCCCAGCTGACTGGAAACCAGACGGAGCATATGGTCGTGATGCTGGAGGGTTTCCTCTTGAATAGCCAGGGCCCGATGAACCGGATCAGCGTCCGCGGTGTCCGGTTTTGGCTGGATCATTCTGTCAGGACTCGAGGAGGAAGAGGACACACAAGCGGTGGCTGATGAAAGCAAGGTGCAAGTTTATTTACAGTGATCGAGAAAGGTGCAAAGACAAGGGGGTCCAGGGAGGCGAGGGGGGAGGCGGCTGAAGCGGGTCGAGAGGCTGAAGGAATTCCCAGGTGGTGAGGGGAGGTCAGGCAGGTGAGTGAGTCAGGGAACGGGGCCAGCTGTGGTACGGCGTGGAACGGCGGGATGACGAAAAGCCGGGGTTCCGAGAGGACGAGCAGGAACTGACACGGGGATCTGAAAAAGGAGCGAACACGAAGAGCAGGTAAGTAATATGAATACACGAAAGCGAGAGTCACACAAGAGAGCCGGTACTAACTGAGAAGTAGTCAATGATCCAGCGAAGAGTGATGGTCTGCTGGCAGCTTAAAGAGACCCTGCCTGATGGCTTGATCCGTAGCAGGTGTGGTGATCTCCGCCCTAGGGAGGCGGAGACACCGGAACCTCCACTGTGGCCCGCAGGACAAACACACATGTATACAGACACACACACACACACACCCTCCCCCTAGGTTATGACAATTTTTATTTTATTATTTTATTTATTTATTTATATATTTTTATTTTTATTTAGTATAGTCCTTGGGGTTACAGATCTTGTACAGCACTTTGGTCAACGTTGTTGTTTTAAATGTGCTTTATAAATAAACTTGACTTGACTTGACTTGACAAGTTCACACGCAGTGAGCGAGCGGAGACCGATAAGTTTGCTGCAATCTCCGATGTTTGGGGATCGTTTGTCACTAACTGCATCGCATCCTACAACCCTGGTCGATACATCACTATTGATGAACAGCTTTTCCCATCAAAGACTCGCTGCTGTTTCCTGCAATACATTGCAACAAAACCGGACAAGTTTGGCATCAAGTTTTGGGTGGCTTACGACTTGAAATCAAAGTACATCTGTAATGTCTTCCCATATCTTGGCAAGGACCCCAGTCGTCCCAGGGGGAAGAGACTGTCCGAGACTGTAGTGATGAGGCTGATGGAACCGTTCATGGACAAGGGCAGAACTGTGACCACGGACAATTTCTTTACATCACTGTCACTTACACAACGACTGCGTAGCCGGAAAACCACTATCCTCGGCACAGTCAACAAGAGTCGCCGGGAAATTCCTCAATCCGCTAGACAGATGGATCTCACTGAATTCACCACTCAGGTGTTTTCAACCACTGGTGCCACGCTGACAGTGTATGCGCCCAAACGGAAGAAGGCCGTTTACGTTCTCAGCAGCATGCACAGCGTGGTTGAGACTGAGGATACCACCAAAAGGAAGCCAAACACGGTCACACAATACAACAAAACAAAGTGCGGTGTGGAAGTGATGGACCAAATGGTGCGGGAGTACAGCGTGCGTGCAGGAACACAGAGATGGCCAGTTGCCGTGTTCTACAACATGATTGACATGGCAGCACTGAATGCACATGTGCTTTATCAGGCATGCATTGGGGTGCAGGAGAGACGGGTGGACTTCCTGGTTGAGCTTGCAAAAGAGTTGGGTAACTCTCATGTGAGTGAGAAGAAGGCACACAAGGAGAAACTGCTTTGGCAACAACCTTCCACACCCAGCCCAGGCAAAAGGGCGAAGTGTCAGGTCAACCATCGATGCACAAACAATTGTGCAACTGTGAGATGTGTTGACTGCTACAAATACACATGTGGCAAATGTACCAGGGACATACCCTGGCAGTGCCAGGTATGTTCCGACAGTGCAGACAGACTGCTGAGTGAGTGCTGAAATGCCAGTCACACAAGGACATGCCACTCACACACACACACACACGCAGCCCCCCACTGTGCCTAGTGTAAATATGTGTGGAATTGTTTTATTTCTTGTATTTTTTGTATCATTTTAATGACAAAAATAAAAAGCATTTAAACAAATAACAGTTGTTCTTTTGTATATTTCTCATGCTGGAGTTTCAGTCCTCTTGACTTAGACACAAATACTTCTGGTCATTGCTCACAGCTGTACCTGGCTGTAAAATTTCTAATTCTCCATTTAAAATATTAAAAATAATTCATTGTGCTTTTTTGCTAAAATAAAACTAAGCTAAATATAATATATATAATCTTTATATTATAAAATACAATATACTGAATAGAACTAACTAGACAGTTAGTTGGGAGTTAAGCGTTCCCCCCTCCTGTGGTGCGCCAGTAATGGCCTTATTTACAGAACAAAAGCGCCTGTTCACACCTGATTATAGGATGTTAGCTAAAATCCTTCAGGTCACTCGACCCGTCTCTGGGCTCCAAAGGTAGAAATGTTAAATGACCCTTCTCTGGGACTTCTATTGTTAATATGTGCATTGAAGGACATGTCCTGGTTAAAAATGACTCCAAGATTTCTCACAGTGTTACTGGAGGCCAAAGTAATGCCATCCAGAGTAAGTATCTGGTTAGACAACATGTTTCTAAGATTTGTGGGGCCGAGTACAAGAATTTCAGTTTTATCTGAATTTAGAAACAGGAAATTACAGGTCATCCAGGCCTTAATGTCTTTAAGACATTCCTGCAGTTTAATTAATTGATATGTGTCATCTGGCTTCATTGATAGGTAAAGCTGAGTATCATCTGCATAACAATGAAAATTGATGCATTGCTTTCTAATAATACTGCCTAAGGGAAGCATGTATAATGTAAATAAAACTGGTCCTAGCACAGAACCCTGTGGAACTCCATAATTAACCTTACTGTCTGAACCTTACTGTCTCCATAATTAACCTTACTGTCTGAAGGTTAATGTAAATAAAATTGGTCCTAGCACAGAACCCTGTGGAACTCCATAATTAACCTTACTGTCTGAAGAAGACTCCCCATTTACATGAACAAATTGGAGTCTATGAGATAAATATGATTCAAACCACTGCAGTGCAGTACCTTTAATACCTATAGTATGCTCTAATCTCTGTAATAAAATGTTATGGTCAGCAGGATCAAAGCTGCATTGAGGTCCAACAGGACAAGCACAGAAATTAGTCCACTGTCAGTGGCTGTAAGAAGACAAGTTGTAGCCTTCACTAATGCTGTTTCTGTACTGTGATGAATTCTGAAACCTGAATGAAACCCTTCAAATAAAATGTTCCTCTACAGATGGTCAGTTAGTTGTCTTACAACTACTCTTTCAAGAATTTCTGAGAGAAAAGTAAGGTTGGAGATTGGTCTATAACTACCTAAGACAGCTGGGTCAGTGATGGTCTGACCCAGCTGTGGTCTGGGAGCAGGCACCATCTCTGTAGGGATGGGGTTTTGGGGGGATGGCAGGAGGAGAGAAGCTGTAGAGAGGTGTGTAAGACTGCAACTCTGCTTCCTGGTCTCAACCCTGGGTAGTCAGGTTTTAGGAGGGTTACTAAATTTGGCCAGATTTCTAGAAATGAGAGCTGCTCCATCCAAAGTGGGATGGATGACGTCTCTCCTAACAAGACCAGGTTTTCCCCAGAAACTTTCCCAATTATCTATGAAGCCCACATCATTTTTTGGACATCACTCAGTATATATATAGTATGCTCTAATCTCTGTAATAAAATGTTATGGTCAGCAGTATCAAAAGCTGCACTGAGGTCCAACAGGACAAGCACAGAGATGAGTCCACTGTCAGAGGCCACTGTCTGTCTTTGTCTTGATGAAATCTTGTGCTACTTGGGGCAAAGTTGCAACTTGGACACAGGTGACACTTGAAGCTTGTGCTTGGGGTTTGAAAAACAAGGGTGCATTGAGGTGATAAGCCATCATATGCTGATGCCTGGTTGCAAGTGTTTTCAAAACATTCCTAAAATTCTTTGTATCCTGGATCACTCCCTTGAAAAAATGATGTTTCCCCTCAAATCTCATGGTCCATAAGTGAATCAGAGGACCGAAGAGCTTTATTAGCTCAGGGTAGTGCTCAACATAATGATGCTTGGGTTTGAGTTTAAAATCAGGAAACACAGTTTTAAGGCCTTGTCTATGCTCCCTTATTTTGGTTTGCAGGTACTGAATAGATTCTTCTGTGAAAGATGGAGACAAAACAAGCTGCACAACTTCTCTGAGATCCATCAATGTAGCCCATACTTCATCCTGCTCAGGGATTTTACCTCCCACCATAAGTGGTATTAATCTCATCCATCCATCCATCCATCCATTCGCTTCCGCACATCCTGTTAAGGGTCGCGGGGGGGCTGGAGCCTATCCCAGCTGTCACAGGGCGAGAGGCAGGGTACACCCTGAACAGGTCGCTAGCCTGTTGCAGGGCCAACACGGAGGGACAGACAACCTTTCACACTCACATTCACGCGCTCATTCACACCTATGGGCAATTTAGATTAGCCAATTAACCTAACCCCAGTAAGTGCATGTCCTTGGAATGTGAGAGGAAACCGGAGTACCCGGAGGAAACCCACGCAAGCACGGGGAGAACATGCAAACTCCACACAGAGAGAGGGAGAGGCCTGGGCCAAGGTGGAATCGAACCCAGGCCTTCCAGATGGTATTCTAACTGTGAGGCAGCAGTGCTAACCACTACGCCACCGTGCTGCCCGGTATTAATCTCAACAAGGTGGAATTTTCATGGCCATTTCCCCCAGTGCTTAGCTTAGCTGCAAAATTTTGGGGGATTGGTTGGGGTCTGTCAAGTCTGTCTGAGTGCTGGTATGGAAATGTGCAAATTTTTGTATTTAGATATTCCAAAGAAAAATACTTCCGTCGAATCATTTCACCAATGCACAGCACCAACTCCACAGGCACAATCCCTTCAAAAAGATCATGCAGTATATGTGGTGGGAAACCAGCAATGGGATGAAAGTGCTGTAGTGCTTTTCTGAGAGGACAATCACTTCTAACACCAACATGGTTTAATTTATCTCCTAGTACGGTTTTTTCCACAAGAAGGTCATGAGACTCCATTGTTCTCATAGTGAATTTGCCTTCAGAAACTTCTGTGGTCTGCATCTGATCTGCAGTGCAACAACAGAATCTGCAAAAATGATGTGTTCTGAAAGACTGGACAAAGCCAGCAAGACCATGAGCAGCCAAATTATCAGCTATGACATAGAGCACAGAACCCTTGATGCATTCACCAAGGGTTTCAATGAAGATATCCTCCTGCTCCAGAGTTTGCAAATCTTTCAGCAAAGGGGAAAGAACACTTTCATAACCATGCTTCTGCAGGTCAGAAACTTTGCACAGCAGAGCTAGTTGTATAACATGTAGGCTGGACCTGTACTGACTTGGTAGATTGGCAAGTAACCAATAAACTGCAGTAAGTTTGTGGATCTTTCTAGCTGTGCCTAAAGGGTTGGCTAGCTCAATGTCATCCACATACAAAATCAGTGAAAACCTCAACTCTCCTGCTGCTGACAGAAACAGGTTTTCTTTGAAATATGTCCCATCCTCACAAGACATGTACACTCCAGATGGTGATTGTTTAGCTTCTTTGATTTTATCAAGAATATCAGTGCTTTGGAACAGAGACTGGAGCATCTGCAATACTGGGACATTTACTACTGTGGGACCTCTAGAATCTAGAGTGTACTGGACAGGCATGACTAGAGGGTAATGACTCTTCACAAAGGTTTTTCTCTGCCTAGCAGTGGATAACTCTGCACCTGCTGTAGCTGCATTAACAAAAACATTGGTGTTCATGACAGCTTCCACCAACTCATTCAGTACGACTTCACTCACTGACTGACTATGCTGGTGCAGAATGTTGTTAATCGAGTCTCTCACAAGAGGTTTGGACAGTGAAAATATCTGTAACAAGTCATCTATAATGTTCTGTATGGTTGTCTCTGTCACATGAAGAACACTATACATTTTTAAGAAGAGGAAAGCCAAGTTGTTTTTTAACTGAACTTGCAGTTCCCGTGTGTCATGTGTGGAATCAGGAGGATTAGAAGAAGGACTTCCAAGTTCATAGTCATAGTTTGATGGACCAGCATCCTCACATTCAACATTATGCTGTAAAGGATGGATAACAGTTTCTTCAAGGATAATTTCACACTTAAAGTCTGAAATATCACTATCAGAATGACACCTACTCCTATGAGTATTGAAGGAAGAATACAAATTAGTACGGTAGTGACAATGTTTAAATGGACAATCCACTTTCTCATTCTGTGTCCTTAAGTGACTGAGAAGATTTTTATCATTGAATGGTTGGCTGAATCCACAAAGAGGGCAAAGGAATGCTGCACTTTGATCTCTACTTCGCACAACTTTCTGAGAATGTATTCATGTTAAATGAATTTTCAAAGCATTCAGTGACTGAAATGTACAGATACAGTAATCACATGGACATGGCAAACGACTGACTGAGGAAACATTGTAATGATGTAACCAATAGTGTTCAAGCACATTTAGCTGTTTTTCAAAGATAAGGTCACAAAGTTTGCACTTCAAGGCCATTGAATGATTTTATGTTTACTGGTGTTCTATACTAAAGTAACTGTGAAAGTTCTATCAATGTCTTTTTGATTTTTAGCAATCAACATACCAAAATGAAATCTTGATACATCAGCAAGGAGTTTCAGCTTCAGCCTGAAAACAGAGGAAGAAGCAACTGTGTGTTATTTTCCAGCACTTGGAAGCATCAATGACACTTTTGGCCTAATCAGTTATCATTCAAACACTACAAATGTAGGTGCTCTAACAACCACTTTTTAAACATTTGCTAATAGCATGGAATAGAAACCCCAAAAGGACAAAAAGTCACAAACTAAAAAAAACTAAAACAGGGATAAGGAAAACTAATGTAGTTCAGAATAAAATAAAGAGGAATAAACCTATTTGGCAAATATATTTATGGATTCACCCTTAATAATGTTAAGCTAAAATAGACCAGGCAAAATGAACAGTTTGATAGTTCAGGAGATCAACTATGGAATTTTTAAATAATTTTTATATATTGTTCTGTGCGTACAATTATGATGCCCCAGTTTTCAAATGTATAATTCCAGAGAAGGAACATGGGTTTCAAGTTACATCAGTGAGCAAAAGGGTCAGCCAAAGACCACGTCCATAAATGTTTTAAGTGTGAAAAAGCGCAGCAGTGCACACTCTGAGTAAACACTTAATCCCAAAGGCAGTTTAGAATCTGCAAGTCAGTTTAGTACTCCAGAAATGGCTTCGGAAAACCCATTTTAAAATAGTAAAAGATTGGAAAATCATGCGCAGGGCTTTCCTGTAATGCAGGCATGCAGAAGACACTGGGGTAAAGACACCAAGATCATACACTAGAACCTATTTTTTACAACGTGACGCGAAAAAAATGACTCGTATCACATTTCTTAAATGCCTGCTACAATTGTACATTTATGACAATGAAAATTCATGCTACAACGGAGAAATATGGTTTTCAGATAAAATAAAATTTACCACAAAAGTGCTCCCAAAGACAAAATTGCTGCAATGGCGGTAAATGCAGCTAGCGAAGTGCAGACCGTTAGCTGCTCCAATTCAAAAGTCTGTAACATGCCACAGCACGACGTCCTCTATCCAGCGTCAAAGGCAATGTAGCGAAAACACCTCCTGTAGCCAATATGACTTGATTTCTGTTTGGATATGAATGTTTTACAAGTTCTGTCCAAAGTAACGACCAGGAATTTGGACTAGAAGCGAGGATTACAAGATGGCGTAGGTTTCCAGTACCTCATCAAGAAACAGGTGGCAGATGTACGTACGTACGTAGGCACGTAGGTGACGTCAGGGACAACTCTAATTATTTGAGGGCTATGTCTGAAACTAATCAATATAATCAAGTACTGATAACTCAAAAAAAGAAATTGGTTCAAACTACTCAGAAAAATAAAGGTGTATGAACTTATAACAGGTTTTTAAGTAGTTGCAACTCATTTTCTTTATCAAACTATTACTATTCGGTCTTACAGTGCAGCATCACCAAAACTGTGTCATGGTCCTGGGCCCGTGGCCCAGCGTTTTGAGTTTCTTTTGTGTAGCTTTCTTTGTTATACTTTTTAGGTTATGTTTCTTAGTGTTTCTTATAGTTATATTGTTTGAGTATTATGTTTAGTTTCCCTTTTTGTTTTTGTGCATATTCTCTTTGTCAAGTTTTCAGTGTTAGGTCTGCGTCTGTTATGTTTAGTCAGTTCCTGTTTTATTTTGACAGTCTCGTGTTCCCTGTGCTTTGTGTTTAGTTTTGCTTCCCCTTTGTCATTAGGTTCATTTGGTTCACCTGTTGTCCCATGATGTTTCCACTTGCCCTAATCCCCTTGTGTGTATTTAAGCCCTGAGTCTTCCTTTGTTCGTTGTCACGTCGTTGTCATTGTTCTAACCAGTGTTCCCCTCCTAGTTGTGTGTTTTGGTTTTTGGTTCTTGGTTTCTCCCAGGCTTCCATTTGTTTTTGCTCTGGTTGAGATTTTGGGTTTTTGTATTTTGTATTTTTCGAGTCCCTGTAAATAAACAAGTTTTAGTTTAAGTCTGCGTCAGTCCTGCACTTCGGTCCTCTTCCTCTGCACACAGCCCCTCATTGTGACAAACTGTGCATTCTAGGTGATTTAAGTGAATTAAACATGTGCTCCAACTTTCGGGGGATCACACTCCTCAGCCTCCCCGGTAAGGTCTATGCCAGGTTGCTGGAAAGGAGGGTCCGTTCGTTAGTCGAACCTCCGATCCAGGAGGAACAATGCAGTTTTTGTCCTGGTCGCGGAATGCTGGACCAGCTCTTTATCCTCTCAAGGATATTCGAGTGTGCGTGGTGTTTGCCCAACCAGTTAACATGTGCTTTGTGGACTTGGAGAAGGCATTCGACCGTGTCCCTTGGGGTGTCCTTTGGGAGGTCCTGCGGGAGTATGTGGTGTCTGGCTCGTTGTTGCGGGCCATTCAGTCTTTGTACAACCGCAGTGAGTGCTTGGTTCTTATAGCCGGTAATAAGTCGGATTCGTTTCCTGTGGGTGTTGGACTCCGTCAGGGCTGCCCTTTGTCACGATTCTGTTCATAATTTTTATGGACAGAATTTCTAGGCGTAGCCAGGTGGCGGAAGGCTTCTTCCTTGGTGGCCTCAGAGTCTCATCTCTGCCCTTTGCAGATGATATGATCCTGCTGGCTTCATCAGGGGGTGGCCTCCAGCTCGCAGTGGAACGGTTCACAGCCGAGTGTGAAGCGGCCGGCATGAGAATCAGCACCTGTAAGTCTAAGGCCATGGTCCCCAGCTGGAAAAGGGTGGAGTGCCCTCTCTGGCTCAGGAACGAGTTCTTGGCCCAAGTGAAGGAGTTCAAGTATCTTGGGGTCTTGTTCACGAGTGATGGGAGAAGGGAACGGCAGATCGACAGATGGATCGGGGCTGCTTCTGCAGTGATGCGGACGCTGGACCGGTCTGTCGTGGTGAAGAGGGAGCTTAGTGTAAAAGCAAAGCTCTCGATTTACCGGTCGATCTACGTTCCTACTCTCACCCATGGTCACGAGCTTTGGGTAGTGACCGAAAGAATAAGATCACAAATACAAGCGGCAGAAATTAGTTTCCTTCGAAGGGTGGCTGGCCTCTCCCTTAGAGATAAGGTGAGGAGTGTGGCCATCCGGGACAGGCTCAGAGTAGAGCCGCTGCTCCTCCACATCGAAAGGAGCCAGTTGAGGTGGCTCGGGTATCTGATTAGGATGCCTCCTGGCCGCCTCTTGGGTGAGGTGTTCCGGGCATGTCCCACCAGGAGGAGGCCCCGTGGTAGACCCAGGACACGCTGGAGGGATTATATCTCTCGGCTGGCCTGGGAACGCCTTGGGGTCCCTCCGGATGAGCTGGAGGAGGTGGCTGGGGAGAGGGAAGCCTGGGCTTCTTTGCTTAGGCTCCTGCTCCCACGACCCAGCCCTGGATAAGCGGGAGAGAATGGATGGATGAATGGATAAACATGGAAACAAATATATCACACATAGTTCTTACTACCTTATGCATCGCTAAGAAAACTATCTTCATGAATTGAAAATCAAAAAATGATTTATGCATTACTCACTATAAGAACCTACTCTTAGCTCAGGACATCCAGCGCTGGTGCGTGTTACCTCTTTCTCTCGCAGGCAGAATAAGCTGTATTAAAATGAACATACTTCCCAAGTTTTTATACGCTTTTCAATGTATCCCGGTGTTTATTCCAAAAAGATTTTTCTAGTCGCTTGACAGTACAATATTACAGTTTTTATGGAATAAGAAGCCCCCGAGAATGAGAAAGGAGCTGTTGCAAAAAAATTAAGGATTCCGGGGGCTTCGCTCTACCAAATTTCTTATATTATTACTGGTCCGTAAACATCCGTACAATGTTATTCTGGCTTAGGGCTGATGATAATAAACCAAATTGGTTGCCGTTGGAGGAGGCTTCATGTGTCTCAGCTTCATTGTTTTCTCTTTTATGCCTCCCCATAAATTTCTCTTTTAAGTCATATTCAAATAATATTATAGTTAAAAGCTCACTAAAAATTTGGACCCAGGTAAAGCGACATTTAGGATTTCAGGGAATACTCTTTAGTTCTCCATTCGATTTAAATCCTTTATTTCTTCCTTCATTAATTGATAAAACTTTTGCAACATGGAGAAGCTGAGGACTTGTGTCTGTAAAGGACTTTTACATTGATGGCACATCTTCTACTTTCTAGTCTTTCAGCATCATCCGATTACCCCCATATCACTTGGTCCAAAGACTTGAATATCGAAATCACTGAGCAGCAATAGGGGTCTATTTTGAAACGTATTCATTCATCCTCAATTTGTGCAAGACATTGTGGTGCACAGGATACACTGGTCTAGAAGTAGGTTGGCGCAGGTTTTTCCTGATATTGAATTGTGCAAGATGTAAATCAGGTTCAGCCAATATTTCTCATATGTTTTTGACTTGCCCTTCCTTACTCACATTTTGGGGTTCGGTTTTTGATTCACTTTCAGCTATTGTTCCAACCAGAATCCCATATTCCCCTTTGACTGCTCTTTCTGGGATTCTCCCTGATGTACATTCTCTGCCCTCCCATTCGGTTGAAGTTATAGCCTTTCTTACACTTATAGCTAGAAGAACTATTCTTATGCGCTGGAAGGATCCGCACCCACCCACGCACACAGGTTGGATAAAAGATGTACTTTATTTTATGAAACTGGAAAAAATAAAATACTCCTTGAGAGGTTCGGATGAGAAATTTTATAAAATCTGGCTGCCTTTTCAGAATCATGTTATGTCTCTGACCAGTGAGATGACTCTGTAACCACCGGGTTTCTGTCTTTTTTTTTCTCTCCTTTTTTCTTGTCTTTCATCCCCCACTTTCCCTCTTCATTCTCTGGTTTAGAAATGTTTGGCACACTTACGCCCTAGTACACTTTTATTGTAAGCCCCCCCCCCCCCCTTTTTCTCTCTTTTTATTTTTTATTTCTTTTTTCTCACCGTTGTTGTTTTGTTTTGGGTTTTTTCTTTTTTGATAATTTGGGTTTTTATATATATATATATATATATATATATATATATATATATATATATATATATATAAAGAAAGAAATAAACTTTTGTTATGTTTACCTATGTTGGGAAGAACGATGATACTTGTTGAAGTAGAAATGTACTTGGGTGCTTTAGGTCTCACGTTTGCTGCTCCCCTTATGTTGTTTCCTTATCTGTAAGATCTGTAAGGGAACTGGGGTGCCTAGTCCTCTGCCTCCCAGTCATATCTTTCCTGACTCTTCCCCTCCTCCCACTCAGGTAAACATCACATTATGCACATGTAGTTTCTTGGGAGAGGGGGGCTCGTGCTGCAGTGAGTGGGGCCACCTCCTTGGCTCTGCTCGCTGTGCTGCGTGATGTCCCACTCCTCCTTTTTTAATTACATTATACAGTTCACAACACATCATAGTACATATAGGGCCTTGGGGGGCAGGTGTGTCACACAGTAGTTAGTGGGTGGCACCACTGCAGAGCGCCCCACTTATCTGTTCACTGCTGCCTGCTCCTCAATTTTATTTACATTTTAGACATTGAGGGCCTTGGGGGGGCACTGTGGATGGGCGCTGTTATTCAGTGCTCATATTACATCAAGTCAAGTCAAGTCAAGTTTATTTATAAAGCACATTTAAAACAACGACGTTGACCAAAGTGCTGTACAAGATCTGTAACCCCAAGGACTATACTAAATAAAAATAAAAATATATAAATAAATAAATAAAATAATAAAATAAAAATAAATAAATAAAAACATTAAGAACAATAAATAACATAAGAAAATTAAAAATTAAAACGTTTAAAACAAGTACCATAAAATACCATAAAACAATCATCTAAAAGGAGGTAGCACTGCAGCCAAATGCCAAGGAAAAGAAATGTGTTTTTAATAGAGATTTAAATGTGTGTATCGTCTGAGCTGTGCGGATATGGAGAGGTAGGTCGTTCCATAGCTTTGGTGCTGCTGCTGCAAAAGCTCGATCACCTCTCTGTTTTAGTCTAGTTTTAGGCCTCTGTAAGAGCAGCTGGTTCGATGACCTCAGAGCTCTTACAGGGGTGTGACAGTGAAGCAGCTCAGACAGATACAAAGGTGCCAGTCCGTTTAAGGCTTTAAAAGTAAGCAATAAAATCTTAAAATCGATTCTAAAACGGACAGGGAGCCAGTGAAGGGATGACAGGACTGGGGTAATGTGTTCATGCTTTTTTAAACCGGTTAAAAGACGAGCTGCCACATTCTGGACTACCTGCAGGCGGCGCACAGATGATTGATCTATGCCAAAGTACAGAGAATTACAGTAGTCCAGGTGGGAAGTAATAAAAGCATGAATAACTTTTTCCAGGTCCTGCTGTGGGAGATAAGGTTTTACCTTGGCAATGACTCTGAGTTGGTAAAAACTGATTTTGGTAACAGCACTTACTTGCTTCTCCATTTTAAAACTACTATCTAAAATGACACCCAGATTTTTCACAGCATCACGACAGTGAGGAGCCAAATGACTCGGAGTGCCAGAGGAGTAGCTTGAGGGGTCAAATTTACCAAAGCATATGACCTCGGTTTTGCTTTCATTAAGATTTAGGAAATTGTTTCTCATCCAGGACTTGATGTCACTTAGACAGTTCAGCAGGGGTTCCCATGGATCTCTGCTGTTCAGTTTGATGGGCATATACACCTGGATGTCGTCAGCAAAACAGTGGAAACAAATATTATGTTTCCTAAAAATCGACCCTAGAGGCAACATATACAATGAGAAAAGAATTGGGCCCAGAATGGACCCCTGAGGCACTCCACAAGAAAGCTTTGCTGTGGTAGAAAAACACTTTCCTAGATGGACAGAGAAACTTCTATCAGTAAGATAAGATCTGAACCAAGTCAGAACCGTGCCTTTAATGCCAATTTCATGTTCTAGGCGGGATAGAAGGATCTCGTGGTCCACAGTGTCAAAGGCAGCTGACAGGTCTAGAAGTACTAAAACTGCAGGACTACCAGAGTCCACAGTTAAAAGCAGATCGTTAAAAACTCTTAAAAGAGCCGTCTCTGTGCTGTGACGCATTCTAAAACCTGACTGAAACTTTTCCCACATTCCATGTTCACTTAAAAATGCTTGAAGTTGCTTAAAAACAACTTTTTCAAGAACCTTGGATAAAAATGGTAATTTAGAAATTGGTCTGTAATTTGAAAGAACATCAGGGTCAAGGTTCTTCTTCTTGATTAGAGGCTGTACAACTGCATGTTTAAAGGCAGCTGGAACACAACCAGATGCAAGCGCACTGTTAATCAGAGCGAGGATAGTTGGTCCCACTGAATCAAAAGCCTCTTTAAAAAGGCGAGACGGAACACAGTCTGTGGGAGAGTTTACAGGTCTCATATTTTGAATCACCTCCTTTAGTGTGGAGAGTGTGACAGGCTCAAACTGCTCAAAGACAGCTCTGCTGGGAGGAGGTGCAGATGAGTCTGTTTCAGGCTGAGGTGATGAAGGCCTGAGGGCAGAAATTTTTTCCACAAAAAATTTCTTAAAGTTTTCGCACAGTGCAGGACAGACCTTCGCTTGGTTCACATTACAGCGAGGATCAGCGAGTGAATTAAAAACACTAAAAAGAAAATGAGGCCTGTGACTGTTACTTGAAACAATGTTAGAGAAATAAGCAGACTTTGCATATTTTACTGCTTTCTGGTATTTCAATAAACAGTTACGCAGGATCTCTAAGGAGACATCGAGCTTATCCTTTTTCCACCTTCTCTCAGCGCGTCTGCACTCACGTCTGAGAGCGCGGGTTGTCTCATCCAGCCAGGGCTGGGAGGAAGGTTTGGTGCGTTTGGTTGTAAAAGGGGCAATACAGTCCAGTACAGCAGTGCAAGCAGATATAAAAGAGTTAGTGAAGTCCTCGGTATTCAGGCTCAAGCAAAAATCCAAATTGCTTAAGTCAGAGTTTTTAAAAGCAGCTGCAAAATCAGCAGCGCATGAAGAGTTAACCAAGCGCACACGACGTGTAGAGGATACTCTATTTATCCCAGAGCTGGGGAGCGCTGCTGTAAATAAAACAGGAAAATGGTCCGATATACCACAGTCACGTATCCCTGTGATGCAGACTCTAAGTCCATAAGACAACACCAGATCCAGTGTGTGACCTTTTTCATGAGTGGGACCACACACGAGTTGTGTTAAGTTAAAAGAGTCAATAAGCGAGGCAAATTCTTTAACCAGCGGACCACTCTCACAACACACATGAATATTAAAGTCGCCAACAATTAAAATACGGTCATATTTTAGTATGAGACCCGTCAGCAAGTCAGCAAAGTCACCGATGAAGTCCTTCGTGCACTTCGGTGGTCGGTAAATCACCGCGCAGAGCACCGAGGGGGAAGAGTTTATCTCCAACAGCTGCAGTTCAAAGCTGGCGTACAGGTCTGCCGAGACCTGACGACAGCGAAAACTGCATTTAAATATTGAAGCAAGTCCTCCACCTTTTCCAGAGATCCGCGGGGAGCTGAAGAAAGAACAGCCGGGAGGTAAAAGTTCGGAAAAAGGTGCAGACTCACCAGCATGAAGCCACGTCTCAGTCACAAACATAAAATCCAACTGCTGTGCGATGAAAAAGTCATTGAGAAGGAAAGTTTTGTTGGCTAACGATCTAGCATTTAGTAGGGCCATTCGGATGTCCAGATCCTTGTTAGCTGAGGCCGGGGCCCGCTTCAACAGGCGAAGGTTAGCATGGTTTACGCCGCCTCCACGATCCCGCATCCTGCGCCAGGACGAGGGACGCCGAGTCTCCAGGATGACAGGTGGGACAATCGGCCTGATCCAGCGACGCCCGAAATCCACAGGCAGCCCAACAGCCTTGAGGCGGCAAAGACCACCATCCAGGGGGTAATGAACAGACAAACCTAGGAGTCTCAGGTAAGTTTTGATCCGCACCGCGATACCTCCCCGCTTTCCGCGTCTCCTCTGGCGTTTGTTGGGGACCGGAGCACTGGGCAGCCGGCGCAAATTCTCAGGTACATCCGATAGGTGTGGAGGAAAAATCGTTGAGTTTTTCTTTACATTATATGCTGGTACCAAAACAAACTGGAGGTTTAGAAGTGTCTGCCGATCGTAGGTGATCAAAGCGGAGACATCTGGGCAGATGACTACCAGGAACAGAGCGACAGCAAACAATACACAGAACAGCTGACGGCAGGCCGTACACAGTGGCGCCATCTTGGAATCCAGAAAGCTCATCTGTCCCTCCAATTTTAATAGCACTGCAGTTTTCACACAGCCATACACATTCTTCTCAGTACATACACTCACATCACCCCCCACACGCTGAGTGGGAGGAGGGGGCGGGCGGGTCTTCTCACACCCCGGTTTCATGCACCCCGCTTGGGATGGGGACTGGCTCATTGTTCAGGGCTGGGTTGGCTGCTTCCCTGGGTTGCTGCTGGCTCTGTGCTGGTACCCGCTCTCCCACATTAGGTGTCCATGTACATTACGTGTGTGTACATGAGTGTGTGACTGGTGCATGTGGATGTGTGCGTGCATGTGTGTGTGTGTGTGCATGAGTGTGTGACTGGTGCATGTGGATGTGCATGCGTGTGTGTATGTGCGTGTGTGTGCATGAGTGTGTGACTGGTGCATGTGGATGTGCATGCGTGTGTGTATGTGCGTGTGTGTGCATGAGTGAACGACTTGTGCGTGTGTGTGTGTGTGTGTGTGTGTGTGTGTGTGTGTGTGTGTGTGTGTGTGCGTGTGTGTGCATGAGTGTGTGACTGGTGCATGTGGATGTGCATGCGTGTGTGTATGTGCGTGTGTGTGCATGAGTGAACGACTGGTGCGTGTGTGTGTGTGTGTGTGTGTGTGTGTGTGTGTGTGTGTGTGTGTGTGTGTGTGTGTGTGTGCGTGTGTGTGCATGAGTGAACGACTGGTGCGTGTGTGTATGTGTGTGTACGTGTGTGTGTGGACAGCTGGGCCTGGGTTGTGGCTTGCCGAGCCTTGGCACCTGTGGGACGCGGAGGGCGGGAGTTACCCCTCCCTACCGCTCCACGCTGCTCCCCACTGGTTGTCACTGCCGCCCCTGGGGTGTGGGTGCCCGTGGGTCCCGGGGTGTGTGGCCAGATGTCTCGGCATGGTTTTTGACCTGCTCCCTTGGCGGCTGTGGCCTGGGGGTGGCTTGGGCCTCTTTGGCGTGTGGGGGGGCTCTGGCGGGTGTCGGGCTGCTCTCGGGCACTTGGGGCCTCATGGATTTCCGTGCTGGGGGTGCCGGCCTGCCGGGGGGGGTGGGGGGTGGGGTGGGTGGGGGGGGCTGCTCGTCACCTCTGGCTCTCTGGACTCTAGCCATTTGACTGTGGGGGCTCTGTCTGTGGTCTCCCTCCTTCCTCCTCTGGGGAGTGCACACGGTTACATCAGGATGTGTGGCCCCAGGTCTTCTGAGCACCTGGGCTGTGGATGGCCTGGGTCCCCTGGGTCCTTCCCTATTTGCCTCTAGATCGCGGGGGGCATGGTTGCAGTTTCTTGCCCTCATTATTAAGTACATTGCATGACAGAGGCACATGCACACACATACTTGGTGTTGGCTCTCACTGCGGTATTGTATCACTTCCTGTTCCTGTTTCGGAGCACAGTGTTTTGCTGTCTGTTAGCTGTTATATCTGTATTACTCGATTTATCTGGATAATAACATATTTTAGTGTAATCTTCACCTACTTTAAATAGCATACTCTTTGCTGAATCACCTGTATTCACATTACTCGCTTTATTTGTTTTTAGAAATTCGCTAGCTTAGCTCAGCTAGTAGCTTAGCCCTTAGCCGACTCACTACCAGCATGGCTTCTTCTCCTGTCTCTCCTGCACTTTCCTGCTCTGGGTGTCACATGTTTAGTTACTCCTCGGCCTCCTTTAGCAGTAACGGTACTTGTAATAAATGTAGTCTGTTTGTAGCTCTGGAGGCCAGGCTTTCTGAACTGGAGACTCGGCTCCGCACCCTGGAAAATCCTACATCTAGCCAGGCCCCTGTAGCGGGTGCGGACCATGGTAGCTTAGCCGCCGTTAGCTCCCCCCCAGCAGATCCCGAGCAGCAGGGAAAACAGGCCAGCTGGGTGACGGTGAGGAGGAAGCGTAGTCCTAAGCAGAAGCCCCGGGTACACCACCAACCTGTTCACGTCTCTAACCGTTTTTCTCCACTCGGCGACACACCCGCCGAGGAACAAACTCTGGTTATTGGTGACTCTGTTTTGAGAAACGTGAAGCTAGAGACACCGGCGACCATAGTCAAATGTCTTCCAGGGGCCAGAGCAGGCGACATTCATGGAAATTTGAAACTGCTGGCTAAGGCTAATCGTAGATTTGGTAAGATCGTTATTCACGTCGGCAGTAATGACACCCGGTTACGCCAATCGGAGGTCACTAAAATTAATATTGACTCGGTGTGTAACTTTGCAAAAACGATGTCGGACTCTGTAGTTTTCTCTGGGCCCCTCCCCAATCAGACCAGGAGCGACATGTTTAGCCGCATGTTCTCCTTGAATCGCTGGCTGTCTGAGTGGTGTCCAAAAAATGACGTGGGCTTCATAGATAATTGGCAAAGTTTCTGGGGAAAACCTGGTCTTGTTAGGAGAGACGGCATCCATCCCACTTTGGATGGAGCAGCTCTCATTTCTAGAAATCTGGCCAAATTTATTAACCCTCCTAAAAACTGACTACCCAGGGTTGAGACCAGGAAGCAGAGTTGCAGTCTTACACGCCTCTCTGCAGCTTCTCTCCTCCTGCCATCCCCCCAAAACCCCATCCCCATAGAGTCGGTGCCTGCTCCCAGACCACCAAAAACCAAAGCTAAAATCAGCAAAAAGCTATTTAAGCATAAAAATTCAAAAACAATAAATAATACAGCTTCATCAACTGCACCAAAGAATAAAACAATTAAATGTGGATTGTTAAACATTAGGTCTTTCTCTTCCAAGTCCCTATTAGTAAATGATTTAATAATTGATCAATGTATTGATTTATTCTGCCTTACAGAAACCTGGTTACAGCAGGATGAATATGTTAGTTTAAATGAATCAACACCCCCGAGTCACAGTAACTGTCAGAATGCTCGAAGCACAGGTCGAGGAGGAGGAGTAGCTGCAATCTTCAATTCCAGCTTATTAATTAATCAAAGACCCAGACAAAGTTTTCATTCTTTTGAAAGCCTGACTCTTAGTCTTGTCCATCCTAATTGGGAAAATCAAAAACCTGTTTTATTTGTTATTATCTATCGTCCACCTGGTCCTTACTCAGAGTTTCTGTCTGATTTCTCAGACTTTTTATCTGATTTAGTGCTCAGTTCAGATAAAATAATTATAGTGGGTGATTTTAACATCCATGTAGATGCTGAGAATGACAGCCTCAACACTGCATTTAATCTATTGTTAGATTCAATTGGCTTCTCTCAAAATGTAAAGGAGCCCACCCACCACTTTAATCATACTCTGGATCTTGTCCTGACATATGGCATAGAAACTGAAGACTTAACAGTATTCCCTGAAAGCCCCCTCCTGTCTGATCATTTCTTAGTAACATTTACATTTACTTTAATGGATTACACAGCAGTGGGGAATAAGTTTTATTACAGTAGAAGTCTTTCTGAAAGTGCTGTAACTAAGTTTAAGGATCTAATTCCTTCATTGTTATGCTCTTCAGTGCCAACACAGTGCAGAGCAGCTACCTAAACTCTGCTCCCAGTGAGGTTGATTATCTCGTCAATAGTTTTACATCCTCACTGCGTATAACTTTGGATACTGTGGCTCCTCTGAAAAGGAAAGCTTCAAATCAGAAGTGCCTGACTCCGTGGTATAATTCACAAACGCACAGCTTAAAGCAGATAACCCGAAAGCTGGAGAGGGAATGGTGTCTCACTAAATTAGAAGATGCTCATTTAGCCTGGAAAAAGAGTTTGTTGCTCTATAAAAAAGCCCTCCGTAAAGCTAGGACATCTTACTATTCATCTTTATTTGAAGAGAATAAGAACAACCCCAGGTTTCTTTTCAGCACTGTAGCCAGGCTGACAAAGAGTCAGAGCTCTGTAGAGCCGAGTATTCCTTTCACGTTAACTAGTAGTGACTTCATGGATTTCTTTACAAATAAAATTTTAGACATTCGAGAAAAAATTATTCATAACCATCTCAAAGATTATTCTTCATGTTCGGCTGCTTTCAGCACTGCTGGTATTTGTTTTGACTCTTTTGCTCCAGTTGATCTTTCAGAGTTAACTTCAATAGTTACTTCCTCCAAACCAGCAACATGTTTATTAGATCCCATTCCTACTAGACTGTTCAAAGAAGTCTTTCCAATTATTGATGCTTCAATCTTAAAAATGATCAATCAGTCTTTATTAGTTGGCTGTGTACCACAGACCTTCAAGGTGGCTGTAATTAAACCTCTGCTTAAAAAGCCATCACTGACCCAGCTGTCTTAGCTAATTATAGGCCAATCTCCAACCTTCCTTTTCTCTCAAAGACTCTTGAAAGAGTAGTTGTAAAACAGCTAACTGATCATCTGCAGAGGAACGGTTTATTTGAAGAGTTTCAGTCAGGTTTCAGAATTCATCACAGTACAGAAACAGCATTAGTGAAGGTTACAAATGATCTTCTTAGAGCCTCTGACAGTGGACTCATCTCTGTTCTTGTCCTGTTGGACCTCAGTGCAGCTTTTGATACTGTTGACCATAACATTTTATTACAGAGATTAGAGCTTGCTATAGGTATTAAAGGTACTGCACTGCAGTGGTTTGAATCATATTTATCTCATAGACTCCAATTTGTTCATGTAAATGGGGAGTCTTCTTCCCACACTAAGGTTAATTATGGAGTTCCACAGGGTTCTGTGCTAGGACCAATTTTATTTACATTATACATGCTTCCCTTAGGCAGTATTATTAGAAAGCAATGCATCAATTTTCATTGTTATGCAGATGATACTCAGCTTTACCTATCAATGAAGCCAGATGACACACATCAATTAATTAAACTGCAGGAATGTCTTAAAGACATTAAGGCCTGGATGACCTCTAATTTCCTGCTTCTAAATTCAGATAAAACTGAAATTCTTGTTCTCGGCCCCACAAATCTTAGAAACATGGTGTCTAACCAGATACTTGGGGTGGCTGTAGCTCAGTAGGTAGAGCAGGTCACCTACTGATCGGAAGGTCAGCGGTTCGAATCCTGGCTACTCCGGGCTACATGCCAATGTATCCTTGGGCAAGATACTTAACCCCAAGTTGCTCTCCGACCGTTCTGTCGGAGTATGAATGTGAGTGAATGTTAGTTAATTAAAAGCACTTAGCTTCATAAAAATGGAAGTGCTTGTATGAATGGGAGTGCATGGGTGAATGCAAACAGGTTGTATAAGCGCTTTGAGTGCTCATACTGAGTAGAAAAGCGCTATATAAGAACTAGTCCATTTACTTACTCTGGATGGTATTACTTTGGCCTCCAGTAACACTGTGAGAAATCTTGGAGTCATCTTTGACCAGGATATGTCCTTCAATGCACATATTAAACAAATATGTAGGACCGATTTGTTGCATTTGCGCAATATTTCTAAAATTAGAAACATCCTTTCTCAGAGTGATGCTGAAAAGCTCATTCATGCATTTATTACTTCTAGGCTGGATTATTGTAATTCATTATTATCAGGCTGTCCTAAAAGCTCCCTGAAAAGCCTTCAGCTGATCCAAAATGCTGCAGCTAGAGTACTGACAGGGACTAGAAAGAGAGAGCAGATTTCTCCCATATTGGCTTCTCTTCATTGGCTCCCTGTTAAATCTAGAATAGAATTTAAAATTCTTCTCCTCACATACAAGGTCTTGAATAATCAGGCACCATCTTATCTCAAAGACCTCATAGTACCATATCACCCCAACAGAGCACTTCTCTCTCAGACTGCTGGCTTACTTGTGGTTCCTCGGATACTTAAGAGTAGAATGGGAGGCAGAGCCTTCAGCTTTCAGGCCCCTCTTCTGTGGAACCAGCTTCCAGCTTGGATTCGGGAGACAGACACCCTCTCTATTTTTAAGATTAGGCTTAAAACTTTCCTTTATGATAAAGCTTATAGTTAGGGCTGGATCAGGTGACTCTGAACCATCCCTTAGTTATGCTGCTATAGGCCTAGTCTGCTGGGGGGTTCACATAATGCACTGTTTCTCATTCACCTTATTTACTTTGTTTATACTCCACTCTGCATTTAATCATTAATTGATATTAATCTCTGGCTCTCTTCCACAGCATGTCTTTCTCTCCCCTCAGCCCAACCGGTCGCGGCAGATGACTGCCCCTCCCTGAGCCTGGTTCTGCTGGAGGTTTCTTCCTGTTAAAAGGGAGTTTTTCCTTTCCACTGTCGCCAAGTGCTGCTCATAGGGGGTCATTTTGACTGTTGGGTTTTCTCTGTATTATTGTAGGGTCTTTACCCACAATACAAAGCGCCTTGAGGCGACTGTTTGTTGTGATTTGGCGCTATATAAATAAAATTGAATTGAATTGAATTGAATTGAATTGAATTGAATCACTACAAACAATAAAATTGTATGTGTGTGTGTGTGTGTGTGTGTATATGTATGTGCATGTGGGTGTATGTATGGATGTGTGAGTGTGTGTGAGTATATTAACTTTTCTTCTATTTCTTTTTTTTCCTCCTTTCTTCCTTTTGCCCCCCCCACCTCTTGTTCTTGCCCCTTCCTTGTTGCCTGTCAGACTTGACATAAATATCTAAATAAAAAGATAAATAAATAAAAATACAAACATTAACAAGAATAGCCTATAGAAAACATATAGAGCTGTTCTTGTTAAAGCAAATATGTTTGGTACATCAGTGCATTCGGATCATCATTCCGATTGTGAAAAATGCCAGACATGACAGGCTAAAAAAAAAAATGAGATGACCAATTCTATGGCTACTTAACTAAACTGAAGCTGCAGCATCTCCTTCCATGTGATGCAGACATGGCAAGAGCAGATTTTACTGCATTTCTTAATACAGCAGTGTCATATGTTGAGAAATGGTTCAACTTTTCAGAAGACAACTGGCTGTTCTCACTGTAACCTCTCTCTCTACAACATGGCACCTAGACCTTCAGTGGCATTGAGAGGGTAACCACCAAGCTCAACCTCATCCATAAAGTCAGCATGGATGAACTTTATGATGAATGCTCTACAGCAAAACCCATTCTGAAGAGGCTCAAAGCAGATGCTGAACATGAATGGAAGTCCAAAGGTATGGCAACCAGATTGGTGGCTCTCGTTCAAGAAGCTAATCTGCCTAACATGCTGACTATTATCAGCCACATCCTGAGCATCCCTATCTGCACTGGATATGTCAAAATAATACTTTCCAGAATGCCCAACAAATAGAGTGACTGCAGGAATAGGTGCTCCATTGATATCATGAGGAGTGAACTACTGATCACTCTCAACTTTGAGCAGACCTGTTCAGAGTTTTACAACAGTGCTTTGAAAGATAAAGAGTTACTCATTGCTGCAAGGAGTAACAAAAAGTACAACTGGAAAAAGAAATAACTCAGTAAGGAAGAGAGGGAAATCCCTTGAATGTTTAAATTTGGTTTTACTCCACAGACAAGAGAAACACAAAGTTTTCTAAATAACCCAAAACTGTTAAGGGAAGGAGTAATGTTTTGCACCCTTTTCTTATTTGATAAGCAGGTAGACATGTTTACAAGTGTGGTTGTTGTTTGGGTTTTTCCTCTTCGGGTAAAAACGCCCCCAGGGTTCACAAAGAAAGTCCCTACAGCAAAAACAGTTATGCACATTAAAGCTGCAGCATGTAACTTTTACAAAACAGTTTTTTACATATTTGTTAAAACTGTCACCATGTCACGACATGGTGATTGCTGCTGCTTTCTCATGAGTTGGATGAACCCAGAATCTGATTTTTCCTTCTCTTCATTAGAAACATCACAACCTCATTACATCATCACTTGATGTTGACTTAATTTCTTTCACAACGCGTTTTATGAGGATGGTTTATTCGCAAAAATGCAAAGTGTCCAGTGTGCATGTAGGTTACACGACAAGTTCGCATCCGAAAGATTCGGAATTTTGTGTCATTTTTACACAGCGCATCCAGTATGAAACAGCCTTAAGGATCTAATTCCTTCATTATTATGCTCTTCAGTGCCATGTGCCAACACAGTGAAGAGCAGCTACCTAAACTCTGCTCCCAGTGAGGTCGATTATCTCGTCAATAGTTTTACATCCTCACTGCGTATAACTTTGGATACTGTGGCTCCTCTGAAAAGGAAAGCTTCAAATCAGAAGTGCCTGACTCCGTGGTATAATTCACAAAATGTGCAACTTAAAGAAGATAACCCGTAAGCTGGAGAGGGAATGGCGTCTCACTAAATTAGAAGATTCTCATTTAGCCTGGAAAAAGAGTTTGTTGCTCTATAAAAAAGCCCTCCGTAAAGCTAGGACATCTTACTATTCATCATTAATTGAAGAGAATAAGAACAACCCCAGGTTTGTTTTCAGCACTGTAGCCAGGCTGACAAAGAGTCAGAGCTCTGTAGAGCCGAGTATTCCTTTCACTTTAACTAGTAGTGACATCATGGATTTCTTTACAAATAAAATTTTAGATATCAGAGAAAAAAAATTATTCATAACCATCATAACCAGGCTGCAGACCAAAGTGCTTATGTCTGTAAGTTTTGATGCGTAATGGAGGATAAACCGACCCAAATGCACTTTTGTATGGACATTGTGTTATTTTTAAGACCTCTTTGACCTGCGTAAGATCCAGTTCTGAGGTGCCTCAGTGGCCATTTGGATTTGTTGGGTTTTGATGTGGACAAATGGCCACTACAAAGGCCAACCAAGCTTTAATATCACCTAGACATGCCAGGAGATGCTTTATGGAATGGACATCCATCTGCTTCAAGGGCAAATAAATTTGGCAGTCGTCAGCATAATTATGAAATGAGATGCCACGTCTTCTGAGGATAGAACCCAGAGGCAGTAAATACAGTGAGAAAAGCAGTGCCCCCCCCCCCCCCCCCCACACACACACACACACACACACACACACACACACACACACAGATCCTGAGCAGCAGGGAACTTTTAATAATTGATTTTCTGGCAGGAATAATGCCAAACTATGACTGAATTTTAATAGTTGGTGATTTTAATATTCAGGTATGTCGAACCCACTGGCCAATGATTTCCTGCATCTTTTTGACTCTTTTAACTTTGTTCAGTCTGTGTCGAGTCCAACACAGGAATGTGGGCACACTCTAGACCAGGGGTGGGCAACTCCAGGCCTCGAGGGCCGGTGTCCTGCAGGTTTTAGGTGTGTCCCTGATCCAACACACGTGATTCGAATGGCTGAATGACCTCCTCAGTATGCAGTCAAGTTCTCCAGAGTCCTGCTAATGACTTCTACATGTGATTCAGGTGTGTTGGATCAGGAACACATCTAAAACCAGCAGGACACCGGCCCTCGAGGCCTGGAGTTGCCCACCCCTGCTCTAGACCTTGTTTTAACTTATGGTTTTACTGTTTCTAACTTACAGGTTTGTGATGCTGCTTTTTCTGACCATGGGCCTGTTGTTTTTACATTCAAGGAAATTTGAAACGGCTGGCTAAGGCTAATCGTAGATTTGAAGAAGAAACAGCCTTTATTGTCCCGCAAAGGGGAAATTTAGTTGTAACAGCAGCAAAAATGTCAAAACACAACAGGACAACATTAACAGTACTACTACTACTAATAATTATAATAATGATAAAAATAAATAATATATACTGTACAGGATTATAACTACAGGAAATACAATATACTATGTATTATTATACAATATATACATACTATTGGTTCTATTTTTGTTGGGAGCAGTGATGGTTATACAGTCTTACAGCTGCTGGGAGGAAGGATCTACAATAACGCTCCTTTGTGCATTTAGGGTGCAACAGTCTGTCACTGAAGGAGCTCTCCAGTTCAGTAAGAGTTTCATGCATGGGGTGGTAAGATCATAATTAACATCGACAGTAATGACACCCGGTTACGCCAGTTGGAGGTCACTAAAATTAATATTGACTCGGTGTGTAACTTTGCAAAAACAATGTTGGACTCTGTAGTTTTTTCTGGGCCCCTCCCCAATCGGACCAGGAGTGACATGTTTAGCCGCATGTTCTCCTTGAATTGCTGACTGTCTGAGTGATGTCCAAAAAATGATGTGGGCTTCATAGATAATAGGGAAAGTTTCTGGGGAAAACCTGGTCTTGTTAGGAGAGACGTCATCCATCCCACTTTGGATGGAGCAGCTCTCATTTCTAGAAATCTGGCCAAATTTAGTAACCCTCCTAAAACCTGACTACCCAGGGTTGAGACCAGGGAGCAGAGTTGCAGTCTTACACACCTCTCTGCAGCTTCTCTCCTCCTGTCATCCCTCCAAAACCCCATCTCTACAGAGATGGTGCCTGCTCCCAGACCACAGCTGGGTCAGACCATCACTGACCCAGCTGTCTTAGGTAGTTATAGACCAATCTCCAACCTTACTTTTCTCTCAGAAATTCTTGAAAGAGTAGTTGTAAAACAACTAACTGATCATCTGTAGAGGAACATTTTATTTGAAGGGTTTCATTCAGGTTTCAGAATTCATCACAGTACAGAAACAGCATTAGTGAAGGCTACAAATTGTCTTCTTACAGCCTCTGACAGTGGACTAATTTCTGTGCTTGTCCTGTTGGACCTCAGTGCAGCTTTGATCCTGCTGACCATAACATTTTATTACAGAGATTAGAGCATACTATAGGTATTAAAGGTACTGCACTGCAGTGGTTTGAATCATATTTTCTAATTGACTCCAATTTGTTCATGTAAATGGGGAGTCTTCTTCACACACTAAGGTTAATTATGGAGTTCCACAGGGTTCTGTGCTAGGACCAATTTTATTTACACTATACATGCTTCCCTTACACAGTATTATTAGAAAGCATTGCATAAATCTTCATTGTTATGCAGATGATACTCAGCTTTATCTACCGATGAAGCCAGATGACACACATGAATTAGTTAAACTGCAGGAATGTCTTAAAGACATAAAGGCCTGGATGACAGCTAATTTCCTGCTTCTAAATTCAGATAAAACTGATGTGCTCAGCCCCACAAATCCTAGAAACATGGTCTTGAACCAGATATTTATTCTGGAGTAAGTATCTGGAGTCCCTCCAGTAACACTGTGAGAAATCTTAGAGTCATATTTTACCAGGATATGTCCTTTGATACCCATATTAAACAAATATGTAGGACCACTTTTTTTTCTTTTGTTCAATATTTCTAAAATTAGAAACATCCTTTCTCAGAGTGATGCTGAAAAGCTAATTCATGCACTTATTACTTCTAGGCTGGATTATTGTAATTCACTATTATCAAGCTGTCCTTAAAGCTCCCTGAAATGCCTTCAGCTGCTCCAAAATGTTGCAGCTAGAGTACTGACAGGGACTAGAAAGAGAGAGCATATACAAGGTCTTGAATAAACATGCCCCATCTTATCTTAAAGACCTCATAGTACCGGTTGATGTGAGAAAACAGAGATCCAAGCTCTTTCCTGAAGAGGAATATTTTATTGTTTTTTGTTAAACGAATAGAAATTAAAACCGTGTTCTGACCTTCAGATAAATCAATAAGTAAAACAGGACAGAAACCAGTAAACAACTGAACCGAATATTGTTTTTATTACATTTTCTGGAAACTAGATGTAACTGAGTGAAAAACATGGTCAGATGTTTGATGTGAATGTATTCACAGCGGTCACCAGTCACGCAGGAGACTGAATTTATTCAATTCTGCATGAAACTGAGACCACTGGAGAGAAACTGGTCTCAACCAGTTTGCAGACAAACTGCTGGAGGAGCTTGTTGTCTCATTAATGATGTATTACTGTTTTATGTGCTGATCATCCATTATTTCTTAAAGACATGAATTTCTGTCAGCCCAGAACATTTCAATACATTTTCTTCAAAAACCATCAACCATATGAAGCAACGGCAGCAACTCAGATTAGAACCCACATTACTGGTTTGAACGCAGCACAAATTTCTGAGCATTGTCTTCTCGAGAACAATGAGGATGACCAGGAAGAAGAAGAAGACTCAAAAACTGGTGGGACTCAAACACACCAGGAGTAGACTTCTATTAGATGAATTCAGACAGGAGATTTTTGTTTGGCTCAACCATCCAACCTGCAGAGGCACAGGCTGTATTCGAACAGTCCAAAAACTCCCTCTTCTGAACTAAATCACCTTTCCTGGATTTTAACCATCATGTTTAAAATCCAGGAATAATATGACAGAGACCTGGCAAGGACTCAGGAAAAGAGAAGATTGGTGCTTTGACACAAGCTTCTACTAACAGTAGATGTTGCTGACGTGGGTCTGCTGTGGCGAAACTACAGTGTCCCAGAGATGGACTACAAACAATCACCTTACATACTTCACATCAGTTCTTGCTGCAAGCTGGATAAAACATGTCACTTCCTTAAGTAATAGTTTTAAAAAAGAAAAGGAAAAAGGAATAAATAGCCTGTAAAGTTAAATGAACTACTTGTCACATTACTTTCTCTTCCTGCTGCAGAGTTGATCCAGAGTAATGCTTCCTTTACTCAGGTTTTATGTGACTACAGTCAGATTCATTCATTATCATCCTAAAGACTGCAACACAGTAGCTGAGTTATGGACAACCTTAAACTCACCAAACATTTTAATAAAGCCCATAATCTTTATTTAGAAGGATTTATTTCTCTTTTATAAACCTGCCTTCAGTTTAATGTTCAGACTTTGTCTTTGGATTTAACAGCCACATCAGCATATTAATGAATATTAACATGGTCCAAGTCACAGACTGATGGTGTGTCACCATGAATGTGGAGAGGTGGTGTTTGTTGATCTCACTGGGACAGAAAGCCATTAATGATTATTAACCTGTTAGTTTTATTAATGATCTCTGTGTGTGTGTGTTATAAAAGTGTGTGTCACTCTGACCTTCTTGCAGTTTCAATATTTAAACTGTCAGGAAAATAAACTCATTAATCTGAATCAGCATCTTGCCTCCATGGTGATGGGGACACAATAAACAGCTCACTGATGCAGGTGAATCTGAGTCCTCCTGAATAGTAACCATGGTCTCTGCTGGTTTTATTTTGAGTTTAACCAATCAGCAGATTAAATATCACACAATATATTTTGATCATTTGAAGGGGCAGTACCAGAGGAAGTCCAGCAGGGGGAGACACAGAGCAGAAACTGCTTCTATCAATGCTTCACTGCTGGCATGAGAATAAAATGGATTTTAAGACATTATAAGGAAATGAAAAGTATTTATTAGTTGACCTTAAACTAGACTGACTGATTAACACCAAATCAATTATTTCAGCTGATCACAGTGGGACAAAGTTCTGAAGGTTCAGACTGGGTTCAGGTTCAGGGTAGGGTCTCACAAACGTGTGTGTGTGTGTGTGTGTGTGAGAGAGAGAGAGTGAGAGTGAGAGAGAGATCTCAGTCAGCTGTTACTCTTCTTGTCTTTCTCTTTGAACTTTGGCTGTTTAGACTTGACAGCAGCTGTTGCCTCTGAGCCAGACAGGAAGTGAACTCTTAACGTCTAAATATTAAGTGTCCAGGTGTGAGCACTGGTGTGAATCTGAAAATTTTATTGATACGTACAGCCATAAACATCAGAAACATGTTTCCAGAAGATTTTAAAGCTTTTTTTTTTCCACTGTGGGTCACAGCTCTCCTGCATCCAAATGACCAATCAGATGGCTGAAGACTCATCCACCAATCACATATAGCAAAGGTTTCTTATCCATAGGAAGACAGTTTGACAAAGTTCATCGGCAAGTGAATTCTGTAAAAAAACAAACCAAAAACCCCCAAAACAAAACAGAAGTTTCATTCAAGAAGAGACCAAGCTTTCAGTTGAAGCAGACCACAGTCACTTCAAAAATAAACAAAATATGGAAGCGAAAGCATGAAACAAAGAAAATGAAAGATCATTATTTTTTACTTTTCTTGAATCACATCCTCTCTTTTTTATTTTATCATCAGTAATTTCATTTGACTAAAAATAAATGTGACTAAATACATATACAAGTGCTGTGCTCTTATTGGTTGAGTTCTTCTGAATTATCACAGGTTTAGGTTCATCCAACATATCAGTTATGAATGAATTATTATTCTCTCAAGCAGTTTCAGATATGATCTCAAACACACAAGTTATAACGTTTGGGTTGATGAGCAATAAATACTCAGGTTATAATAAGGTTTACTTGTAAAGTTTAACATCACACAGGGTGTTAACTTCCAAACATGAAAAGAAGGCAGAGTCTCTGCTGAGTCTGCACAAAGAGTACCTGCTGCTCCTCCCACAGGTGACCATCATCGATGAGAGGAGAAACTCGAGGAGCAGGTGAACCATCACACAACAGATTCCTTCAGGTTCTCATCTTGAAAAAAATCAGTGGTGCTGAGTGGAGGGGCAGCATGGAGGAGAAACTCACTCTGAAGCTCCACCCGGGTAGGACAATCCTTGCCTGAAACCATCTGATCATTGTTGTCGCTGAATAGCAGACTCAGCTGTTTATAAATGAGTCCTTCTGTTTCTGGTGGCTTGTCTCGCGGGCTCGCCAACTTCTCTCTATATTTGTAGGATGCCAGTTTGACCGTCCGCTGCAGGAGGTGCTTCCTGTACGCTCTCTGGATCACCATCGCTGCCACCTCTTCCTGTTTCCTCCGGAGGGTACTGCTGATTGGTTCATATGACACCTGTAGGTCATAGTGATAAAAGTGTCAGTGAATTACAAAGAATATTACAGTGAAGATGTCACTTTTTTTTCCTGACAAACAGATTCCAAACAGATAAAACCCACTGCTTTATTATAAATAACATTCAGTGTCATCTGCTGTGTGTTCACAGACAGGAAGCAACTTTATTCTTCTGAACACATCAGAAGGATGTGTTCAGAAGGGACTTTAACAGTGCAAACTTGAAAAACGTAATACCGGAGGTTAGACACTGGTAAGGGGAACTATGTGAGAGTGCTGTTTGTAGATTACAGCTCAGCATTCAACACCATAGTTCCCTCCAGGCTGGTCTCTAAGCTGCTGGACCTGGGCCTGGGCCCATCCCTGTGCAGGTGGGTTCACAGCTTCCTGACCAGCAGACCACAGGTGGTACGAGTGGGTCACCTCACCTCATCCTCCCTCACCCTCAACACTGGATCCCCCCAAGGCTGTGTGCTCAGCCCTCTGCTGTACTCACTGTACACCCATGACTGCGAGGCCACGTCAGAGTCCAACGTCATCATCAAGTTTGCTGACGACACTGCTGTTGTGGGACTAATCTCTCACAATGAGGAGACAGCCTACAGGAGAGAGGTCTCCCGCCTGGAGAACTGGTGCCAGGAGAACCACCTCCTGCTCAACATCAGCAAAACGAAGGAACTGATCGTGGACTTCAGCAGGAAGCAGCAGAGGGACTACCATCCACTTGTCATCAGTGGTGCTGAGGTGGAAAGAGTGGACACTTTCAAATACCTGGGAGTGACCATCTCACAGGACCTGTCCTGGACTCATCACATAAACATCACTGTGAAGAAGGCCAGACAGCGTCTCTACCTCCTCAGGCGGCTGAGAGACTTCAAGCTCCCACTCAAGGTGCTCAGGAACTTTTACACCTGCACCATCGAGAGCATCATGCGTGGGAGCATCACCACCTGGATGGGAAACTGCACCAAGCAGGACTTCATGGCCCTAAAAAGGGTGGTTCGTTCAGCTGAACGGACCATCAGAACCACCCTCCCCAACCTGCAGGACATTTACACCAAGCAGTGCAGGCTGAGGGCCATGAAGATCCTAAAACAGCCCAGCCACCCCGGACACTCTCTCTTCTCCCTGCTCCCATCAGGCCGGCGTTACCGCTGCCTGAGGGCTAAGACTGAAAGGTTGAAGAAGAGTTTTTACCCACAAGCCATCCGTCTGCTCAACTCTGAGCCCTAACTGGACCATTATTGCACAATGTAAATATTATAATTTATAATCTATAATTTATAATCTATAATTCCACGTAAAAGTGTGCATAGTGTATAGTATATAGAGTATAGTGTGAATTACTTTTTTTATTTTTATTCTTCTTCTTATTTATATGTGTGTGTATATATGGTTGCAGGTACAAAATACATTTCACTGTGCATTGTACTGTGTATAACTGTGCATGTGACAAATAAACACTATCTTAATCTTAATCTTAATCTTAACATCACATCATTTCCCATCAGTGTCATGGTCCGGGGTCCATGTGACCCTGTGTGTTTTTGTTTTGGCTTCATTTGTTTGTTCTGTTCTGGGTTTCTTTGGGTTGTGGGGTTTTAGTTTGTTATTTCTAGTTCCTTATGTTTCCTTGTGTCAAGTCTGTGTCTTTGTTTAGGACAGAAATGTTCAGTCAGAGGTTAACCTTCTGAGGTCCATTTCATCATACCCCAACCCTAACCCTGAGTCTGACGTAGGGTATCAGAATATGTAACTTTTGATTTTAGCAAAAATTGCTCCCTAGTGTTGACCAAAGAAAATAATCCTTCTAACTGACACACATCAAAAAATGTACCAATTTTTTCCAAAATATTTTTGTATTTCTTCAAAGTAAGGGGTGGGTTTAAGGTTACCACTTATGATGACATCAGAGGGCTAAAGGTGTTCAGTCAGAATAACTGCTGATCTGCAGTGAATCTTCACTTTAACGGGACCCAATCATGACAGCAGAACAGAGTCACAGGATCCCTTCACTCAGGTTACAGGGTCTGATTTTTTCCTTTCATTTGTCACCTGTCTGTATTTATAGTAAGACATTTGTATGAATGCTAAAAACAATTCACTGTACACATCTAAAGCACCTGTAAGCCAGCTGCTTCATCAGGTTTATTAGATCTACAAACCAACATGAAATGAAAATTTATGCCTCTTCTCCACCAGTGCCTACTCGGCTTGCTTTTTTAGTTTTCCATTACAATTGAGTGCTACCTCAGCAAGGCGGCCTCAAAGTCCAGTGACATCATTTGTATACAACATAAACCCAAATGGTCACTCCCTCTAGCTTTCTCTGGATTCTGTCATCAGCCACCAAGCACAAAAATGTGTGCTGGTTAGTGTGCAACCATTTTCCTCATCACTGGGTTTTGAAAACAGTGGGTTTTATTCTTGTGAAGGACTTGCACTCATGACTCATCTAGTGACATCACTGCCTGGCCAATCAGTGGCATGCTGAGTAGGTACCAAAAAAAAAAACCTGGCACCATGTACTACACCTAAACCCTAAAAACCAAGCTGAGATGAGCTGAAATGAGCTGAGTAGGTTCTAATGGAAAAGTGGCATTAGACATGAAGATCCAATACTGATAGCAACTTAAACTGGGGACCAAGAATTGTAGATAACGCTCTATGGTTCTCAAAGTGTGGCCCACAGGACAGTAACAGCACAGTGAGGAACATTTCTCTTCTATCTTCAAACCTTTATTTCCATCATCACAACAGATTGAATCTTCCTATCGTCCACCAAAAGAGCTGCTGGCATCCTCCCTTTGTTTCCATGTAAAACAAACTGAATATGAACCCAAACTAAATCTGTATCAAACAACAGCTCTTAGCTGTATTAGCAGCTTATACCAGTTTCACAGAAGTACTGGAAGGAAACCAGTTGCTGATACTCAAGCATGTAATAGATAAAAACAGAATAAAATAGAACCTTGGAGGGGTTGTTTGCCATGAACTTTTCTTCCATGCTGCCTTTTAGAGTGTCCATGGCCCCTGAATCACCCAACACCTGGAAACATAATATATTATAATATAATATAATATAATATAATATAATATAATATAATATAATATAATATAATATAATATAATATAATATGCCCAGGTGAGTTTACCTGTGCAGTGAGCGCCAACAGTATGTCTAGACAGTGCAGTTTGTCTCCTGGTACCAGAGGCAGGTCCATTTGGATCAGTGTGATGGTGTTGGGTTTTGGAATCCGCAGAGGATCCTGCAGAGCATCGCAGAAGTCTGAGAGCTCACTGAGGAACACATTACAGTTTGTTAGAGAACACCTCATCTCAGATTAGAGTTGATAACAACCAAGTTTAAAATCCCAATTGGCCTCACCTGTAATGTATGAACTGTGAGGCATCAGGGTCAAACTTCTCCCAGGTTTCATAAAACATCTCAAAGTCATCCTCACACAGTGGGTCGCTGCTCTCCTCGGTGGCTACATTGAAGTTCTCCAGGATGATGGCAATGTACATGTTGACCACCACCAGAAAGGACATGATGATGTAAGTGGTGAAGAAAACAATCCCTACCGCTGGACTGCCACAGTTCCCTCTGACTGCTGATCCCGGGTTTTCAAAGTCCGGGTCACAGTCTGGGGGTGTGTTCATAATAGGATTCAGCAAACCATCCCATCCTGCTGATGTGGTGATCATGAAGAGGCAGATCATGCTGTTTCCAAAGTTCTCAAAGTTAAACATGTCATCGATCATCCCTTCCTTCTTCACGTAGGCAAAGTTAGACATACCAAAGATGGAGAAAATGAACATGATGAGGAAGAGGAGGAGGCCAATGTTGAAGAGAGCAGGAAGGGACATCATCAAGGCAAAGAGCAGTGTCCGGATCCCCTTGGCTCCACGAATAAGACGAAGGATTCGACCGATACGAGCCAATCGGATTACACGAAAGAGTGTGGGTGATACGAAGTACTTCTCTATGATGTCAGCAAGAAGGAGGCCTAAAGGAAGAAAGGATGGAAAAGGGAAGGGAAGAAGGAGAGTGTGACATTTAAAGTAAGTGCCTTTATGTTAAAACAGGAAATGATAGTTATTGTGGATTTTAAAAAATGTAAATTTAATAACCTGTTTTGTCAAACCTGGACTCACCTACAATGGAAAGTATAACCACCACAAAATCAAAGATGTTCCAGCCAACAGCAAAATAGTGCTGACGGAGAGCGATGATCTTTAGACTGCACTCTGTGGTGAAGATGATGATGAAAACAAGGTTGACCCAGTAAAGGATGGTTTCTTTCTCCTTGCTCTGTTCATCTGTTTCCACCATCATAGTCACCATGTTGAGGCAGATTAACACCATGATGAGAACATCAAAAAAACGTTGGGTCACCAGGTCAAAGACCAGACCCTGAAACCTATTCTGGACATAAAGAAACAAAAGAAACTCTTAAATCTTGGTTCATTCTCTACCTTTAAATCCTCTGTTTTCTGCCTGGTTTACTAAAAGGCTCACAAGAAGTAACTAAACTGACCTCCGGCCGTGGGACAGGTTTCTGAGGTTTCTTAGAGCCCAGTTTCTTCATGGCGTTGTAATATTTCTTCTGCTCCTCTGTCATGAAAATATCACCTCCTCCGAAGTAAAGATAAAACAACACATAGTCAGATAGAAAATAGAAACAATAATAAATATCAGCAGTGACTGATATCAGTGAATAGAAACATATCTTAGCTTTCTGCTGGTTGAAGTTGTCTATAATGACTCCAATGAAAAGGTTGAGGGTGAAGAATGAGCCAAAGATGATGAAACAAACGAAGTACAGGTACATATAAAGGTTGTCTTCATACATCGGCTGGGACTCCACCTACACTCACAATATTGTAACCATGGTAACCACAGACAAGTTATTGGTTAGAATGATGACAATCACCATCCTCAGGGGATAATATTTCAGGGTTTAAGATGTTGCCAGTAAATATCTGAATTCCTGTTTTGTTTGTTGGACATTGTTTTGGAATCCATTAAAACAAAACAAGCTTAAAAAAAGAAAAACTAAAGTGTTGTACTGGTTTCACTGTTTTTCTCTCCATATGGATGGATTACGTGCTTCAACCTGACTGACCAAAAGAACTCAGACTATACATTGAAACCTAAAACCTTCTGGTATGATAGATTCGTGCCCCTTTCCTTAAACTTCAAATACAGAAATCTGCCTTTTGAGATTACAGTGATAAGTACAATAATTGTGCATCAGTATCAGTGAAGTCCCAGTAACAGCTCCAGTAACAACACCAGGATCGGTTGTAGTTTCAGTCCAATCAGTATGAGTCTGTAGGACTGACCTCTCTGGAGTCCACTGCTGCATACATGATGTCCATCCAGCCTTTAAATGTGGCCTGAAAGAGAAAAGTCATAAATATAAGTTTCAGTGGTTCAGTTGTCTATGGGGAGACTCAGCAGGTGAAAAACCAAAAACTTCATTATAGCAATCAGTGCAGTCAATACTTGATATTCTTCCATTTATTTTTTTCTCTGTAAAGTTACAGGTTTTCAGACTAACCACTTGCAGCAGAGACAGGTAGCCCATCCCCACATTGTCGTAATTGACCTTCAGGTTTTTCCAACGGACTTCAGAGAAGTTTTCCTGAATCAGCGCCAAACACTGGGTCTTGTTGTTGACTTCGTCAGAGTGAAACATCTCCTCTGAAGTCTCATTGAAACAGTAATAAAACTTTCCTGCAAACAGGTTCACACCCATGATGCTGAAAATCAGCCAGAAGATCAGACACACAAGGAGGACATTGAAGATTGATGGGACTGCGCCAACCAGAGCATTAACCACCACCTACAGTGAGACAGCAACCAGTCAAACACTAAACTACTAGCATCCTGAGACCTTCTTGACAGGTACACAGACAGACAGGTCTCCTCCTGCCTGTCTGTGTTTAAAGTGTCAGCCTCACCTTCATCCCCTCAAAGCGAGACAGGGCCCTCAGGGGCCTCAGGGCTCTCAGGGTCCGCAGAGACTTAATAGCTCCCAGTTCAGAGTATCCCAGGATGTTTGCTGTCAGTGAAACCAGAGATACCTGAAAGACAAAAGATAATGGTGGTGGTGACATTATGCTACACTGATGTGGTGGAGTCTGTGTGATCATCTTCTTTTACTTTCTTGGTATGCTAACTGCTCTTTAACGGTGGTCTCTCAGAGATCAGGGAAATCTGTATAGTTCTCAGCTATTCCAACAGTATCAGCAAACTTCAGATTTGGAAAAGAAATATTATGAAGTGTGGGCATGGATTTACTGCTGAGCATCAAGATGTTAGAAGACATAAAATAAAATCTTTTGCTCCCAGTCATGATGACACAAAAGGTCTTGATTCTAACAGTTTCATATTGAACAGTGTACCACTGTCTAGCTTTAGAGCGAAGATTAATTTATTGATCATTCTGCAATACAAGGCTGAAAAATTAAATGTCAGATTTTATCCTACTAAGACAAACAGTACACATGCAATTAGGTCTCCATATAAGGTATCTTCATCAGTAAACCTGGGCCTCTGCCTAATGTTATTATCAGACTATTTCTTCTGCTGTCAGCAGTAAGCACGCATTCACAGTGGGGCCTACTGCTAGAAGAAGGAACATAAAATCATTGCCACATTTGTCTAAACCTTGAAATTCAGGTTAAAATAAACCTTAAAATAAAGGCATACTGTTATTGATTCAAACCATCCATCCATTCTCTTCTGCTTATCCTCTTCAGGGTAGTGGGTGGGTGGGGGTCGAGCCTATCCAAGCTGACATAGGGTGAGAAGAAAGGTACACCCTGTACAGGTCACAGACAACCATTCACACCTATGGGCAATTTAGAGTGACCAACCTAACCCCAGTAACTGCATGTCTTTTGACATGTGGAGGAAATCCACACAGACACAGGGAGAACATGCAAACTAAACACAAAGGTCTGGGCCAAGGTGGAATAGAACCCATACATTCTAGATGTCATCCTTGGTGTTGGCTCTCACTGCGGTATTGTATCACTTCCTGTTCCTGTTTCGGAGCACAGTGTTTTGCTGTCTGTTAGCTGTTATATCTGTATTACTCGATTTATCTGGATAATAACATATTTTAGTGTAATCTTCACCTACTTTAAATAGCATACTCTTTGCTGAATCACCTGTATTCACATTACTCGCTTTATTTGTTTTTAGAAATTCGCTAGCTTAGCTCAGCTAGTAGCTTAGCCCTTAGCCGACTCACTACCAGCATGGCTTCTTCTCCTGTCTCTCCTGCACTTTCCTGCTCTGGGTGTCACATGTTTAGTTACTCCTCGGCCTCCTTTAGCAGTAACAGTACTTGTAATAAATGTAGTCTGTTTGTAGCTCTGGAGGCCAGGCTTTCTGAACTGGAGACTCGGCTCCGCACCCTGGAAAATCCTACATCTAGCCAGGCCCCTGTAGTGGGTGCGGACCATGGTAGCTTAGCCGCCGTTAGCTCCCCCCCAGCAGATCCCGAGCAGCAGGGAAAACAGGCCAGCTGGGTGACGGTGAGGAGGAAGCGTAGTCCTAAGCAGAAGCCCCGGGTACACCACCAACCTGTTCACGTCTCTAACCGTTTTTCTCCACTCGGCGACACACCGGCCGAGGAACAAACTCTGGTTATTGGTGACTCTGTTTTGAGAAACGTGAAGCTAGAGACACCGGCGACCATAGTCAAATGTCTTCCAGGGGCCAGAGCAGGCGACATTCATGGAAATTTGAAACTGCTGGCTAAGGCTAATCGTAGATTTGGTAAGATCGTTATTCACGTCGGCAGTAATGACACCCGGTTACGCCAATCGGAGGTCACTAAAATTAATATTGACTCGGTGTGTAACTTTGCAAAAACGATGTCGGACTCTGTAGTTTTCTCTGGGCCCCTCCCCAATCAGACCAGGAGCGACATGTTTAGCCGCATGTTCTCCTTGAATCGCTGGCTGTCTGAGTGGTGTCCAAAAAATGACGTGGGCTTCATAGATAATTGGCAAAGTTTCTGGGGAAAACCTGGTCTTGTTAGGAGAGACGGCATCCATCCCACTTTGGATGGAGCAGCTCTCATTTCTAGAAATCTGGCCAAATTTATTAACCCTCCTAAAAACTAACTACCCAGGGTTGAGACCAGGAAGCAGAGTTGCAGTCTTACACGCCTCTCTGCAGCTTCTCTCCTCCTGCCATCCCCCCAAAACCCCATCCCCATAGAGTCGGTGCTGCTCCCAGACCACCAAAAAACAAAGCTAAAATCAGCAAAAAGCTATTTAAGCATAAAAATTCAAAAACAATAAATAATACAGCTTCATCAACTGCACCAAAAAATAAAACAATTAAATGTGGATTGTTAAACATTAGGTCTCTCTCTTCCAAGTCCCTATTAGTAAATGATTTAATAATTGATCAACGTATTGATTTATTCTGCCTTACAGAAACCTGGTTACAGCAGGATGAATATGTTAGTTTAAATGAATCAACACCCCCGAGTCACAGTAACTGTCAGAATGCTCGAAGCACAGGTCGAGGAGGAGGATTAGCTGCAATCTTCAATTCCAGCTTATTAATTAATCAAAGACCCAGACAAAGTTTTCATTCTTTTGAAAGCCTGACTTTTAGTCTTGTCCATCCTAATTGGGAAAATCAAAAAGCTGTTTTATTTGTTATTATCTATCGTCCACCTGGTCCCTACTCAGAGTTTCTGTCTGATTTCTCAGACTTTTTATCTGATTTAGTGCTCAGTTCAGATAAAATAATTATAGTGGGTGATTTTAACATCCATGTAGATGCTGAGAATGACAGCCTCAACACTGCATTTAATCTATTGTTAGATTCAATTGGCTTCTCTCAAAATGTAAAGGAGCCCACCCACCACTTTAATCATACTCTGGATCTTGTCCTGACATATGGCATAGAAACTGAAGACCTAACAGTATTCCCTGAAAGCCCCCTCCTGTCTGATCATTTCTTAGTAACATTTACATTTACTTTAATGGATTACACAGCAGTGGGGAATAAGTTTTATTACAGTAGAAGTCTTTTTGAAAGTGCTGTAACTAAGTTTAAGGATCTAATTCCTTCATTGTTATGCTCTTCAGTGCCAACACAGTGCAGAGCAGCTACCTAAACTCTGCTCCCAGTGAGGTTGATTATCTCGTCAATAGTTTTACATCCTCACTGCGTATAACTTTGGATACTGTGGCTCCTCTGAAAAGGAAAGCTTCAAATCAGAAGTGCCTGACTCCGTGGTATAATTCACAAACGCACAGCTTAAAGCAGATAACCCGAAAGCTGGAGAGGGAATGGCGTCTCACTAAATTAGAAGATGCTCATTTAGCCTGGAAAAAGAGTTTGTTGCTCTATAAAAAAGCCCTCCGTAAAGCTAGGACATCTTACTATTCATCATTAATTGAAGAAAATAAGAACAACCCCAGGTTTCTTTTCAGCACTGTAGCCAGGCTGACAAAGAGTCAGAGCTCTGTAGAGCCGAGTATTCCTTTCACGTTAACTAGTAGTGACTTCATGGATTTCTTTACAAATAAAATTTTAGACATTCGAGAAAAAATTATTCATAACCATCTCAAAGATTATTCTTCATGTTCGGCTGCTTTCAGCACTGCTGGTATTTGTTTTGACTCTTTTGCTCCAGTTGATCTTTCAGAGTTAACTTCAATAGTTACTTCCTCCAAACCAGCAACATGTTTGTTAGATCCCATTCCTACTAGACTGTTCAAAGAAGTCTTTCCAATTATTGATGCTTCAATCTTAAAAATGATCAATCAGTCTTTATTAGTTGGCTATGTACCACAGACCTTCAAGGTGGCTGTAATTAAACCTCTGCTTAAAAAGCCATCACTTGACCCAGTTGTCTTAGCTAATTATAGGCCAATCTCCAACCTTCCTTTTCTCTCAAAGATTCTTGAAAGAGTAGTTGTAAAACAGCTAACTGATCATCTGCAGAGGAACGGTTTATTTGAAGAGTTTCAGTCAGGTTTCAGAATTCATCACAGTACAGAAACAGCATTAGTGAAGGTTACAAATGATCTTCTTAGAGCCTCTGACAGTGGACTCATCTCTGTTCTTGTCCTGTTGGACCTCAGTGCAGCTTTTGATACTGTTGACCATAACATTTTATTACAGAGATTAGAGCTTGCTATAGGTATTAAAGGTACTGCACTGCAGTGGTTTGAATCATACTTATCTCATAGACTCCAATTTGTTCATGTAAATGGGGAGTCTTCTTCACACACTAAGGTTAATTATGGAGTTCCACAGGGTTCTGTGCTAGGACCAATTTTATTTACATTATACATGCTTCCCTTAGGCAGTATTATTAGAAAGCACTGCATCAATTTTCATTGTTATGCAGATGATACTCAGCTTTACCTATCAATGAAGCCAGATGACACACATCAATTAGTTAAACTGCAGGAATGTCTTAAAGATATTAAGGCCTGGATGACCTCTAATTTCCTGCTTCTAAATTCAGATAAAACTGAAATTCTTGTTCTCGGCCCCACAAATCTTAGAAACATGGTGTCTAACCAGATACTTACTCTGGGTGGCATTACTTTGGCCTCCAGTAACACTGTGAGAAATCTTGGAGTCATTTTTGACCAGGATATGTCCTTCAATGCACATATTAAACAAATATGTAGGACCGCTTTTTTGCATTTGCGCAATATTTCTAAAATTAGAAACATCCTTTCTCAGAGTGATGCTGAAAAGCTCATTCATGCATTTATTACTTCTAGGCTGGATTATTGTAATTCATTATTATCAGGCTGTCCTAAAAGCTTCCTGAAAAGCCTTCAGCTGATCCAAAATGCTGCAGCTAGAGTACTGACAGGGACTAGAAAGAGAGAGCATATTTCTCCCATATTGGCTTCTCTTCATTGGCTCCCTGTTAAATCTAGAATAGAATTTAAAATTCTTCTCCTCACATACAAGGTCTTGAATAATCAGGCACCATCTTATCTCAAAGACCTCATAGTACCATATCACCCCAACAGAGCACTTCGCTCTCAGACTGCTGGCTTACTTGTGGTTCCTCGGATACTTAAGAGTAGAATGGGAGGCAGAGCCTTCAGCTTTCAGGCCCCTCTTCTGTGGAACCAGCTCCCAGCTTGGATTCGGGAGACAGACACCCTCTCTATTTTTAAGATTAGGCTTAAAACTTTCCTTTATGATAAAGCTTATAGTTAGGGCTGGATCAGGTGACCCTGAACCATCCCTTAGTTATGCTGCTATAGGCCTAGTCTGCTGGGGGGTTCTCATAATGCACTGTTTCTCATTCACCTTATTTACTTTGTTTATACTCCACTCTGCATTTAATCATTAATTGATATTAATCTCTGGCTCTCTTCCACAGCATGTCTTTCTCTCCCCTCAGCCCAACCGGTCGCGGCAGATGACTGCCCCTCCCTGAGCCTGGTTCTGCTGGAGGTTTCTTCCTGTTAAAAGGGAGTTTTTCCTTTCCACTGTCGCCAAGTGCTTGCTCATAGGGGGTCGTTTTGACTGTTGGGTTTTCTCTGTATTATTGTAGGGTCTTTACCCACAATACAAAGCGCCTTGAGGCGACAGTTTGTTGTGATTTGGCGCTATATAAATAAAATTGAATTGAATTGAATTGAATTGAATTGAATTCTAGCTGTGAGACAACAGTGCTTACCACCACACCACCGTGCTGCCTGTTGAGTCAAACCTTCCAATAAAACTAAAGCATTCTGAACAAACCTTCATCCCATCTTCACATTTTCCCATGTTTAATGAGATGCAATCTGTGTGTACACAAACAAACAGAAACCATCCATCCATCCATTTTCTTCTGCTTATCCGGGGCCAGCAGCTTAAGCAGAGAAGCCCAGACCTCCCTCTCCCCAGCCACCTCCTCTAGCTCATTTGGGGGAATCTCAAGGTGTTCCCAGACCTGCCGAGAGATATGATCTCTCCAGCAGGTAATGGGTCTGCCCTGGGGCCTTCTTCCTGAAGGGGGTTGTTATCAACCAGAAGCGGCTCTACTTTGAGCCCCTCCGAAATGGCTGCACTCCTAACCCTGTCTCCAAGGGAGAGGCCAGCCATCTTTCGGAGGAAGCTACCGTCACTAGTGGCCAAGACCCTGAGATACCTAAACTCCTCCACCTGGGGAGGCAACTCATCCCTTAGCCAGAGAGGGCACTACACCCTTTTCCTCCAGCTGAGGACCATAGCCTCAGACGTAGAGGTGCTAATTCTCATGCCAGCTGCTTCATACTTGGCTGCAAACTGCTCCACTGTGAGCTGGAGGCCACCCCCTGATGAAACCAACAGGACAGCATCATCTGCAAAGAGCAGACATGAGATTCTGAGGCCACCAAAGCAGAAGCCTTCTGCCACTTGGCTACGCCTAGAAATTCAGTCCATAAAAATTATGAACAAAATCTGTGGCAAAGGGAAGCCCTGACAAAGTCCCACATCCACAAGAAATGAGTCTGATTTATTGCCGGCAATACAGACCAAGCTCTAACTGCGGTTGTACAGGGACTGAATGGTCCACAGCAATGGGCCAGACACCCCATACTCTCACAGCAACCCCATAGGATACCCCGAGGGACACGTTCAAATGCCTTCTTCAAGTCCTCAAAACACATTTTTATTTTCCCGTATTTTTCCCCTATTTTCAGTTTCCAATTTTTTTTAAAGCATTCCTGTGCCGCTCCAAACTGAACTGTCACTAGGTTAGTGCAGACAGCCGGAACAACCCCATAGAAACAACTGGACCTCAGTTGGGTTCAGTGTTGCCAACTTAGCGTTTTTTTAATTTTTTGCCCCATAAAGTCATATAGCGACAGCAAAATCCTCTGCTGTCACCATGGTTTGTGTACATGTTCTTACTGTGTCCCTTCGTACGCTTTGGGATCTCCCAGACTTCACTTTGTCTCCACACTCCAACCCCCGAATCTCACTTAAACACTCCCATCCCTGGTCCTCGCTTCAGCCTTTATCAACCTTTGAAACAGGCGACAGCAAGCTTTCTTACACAAGTTAGCAACAGTGGCCCAGATATAGGAGGAGGGTTGAATGTAGCTAGCAGTCTCACCCCACAGTGTTTTCATTAAATTTGATATTCTAACATTATTCTAAGTTATTAAGTTATTTCATAAAGCTTATTTGTAGTTCTAAACATATTTATGGTGGGTTTTTTTCTTCACTTTTTGTCTCTCCAAAGATGTTTTTTCTCTTTTCTGCAGCCTCGATTGCAACTACAGTACATCCAAATGAACAATTATGCAAATTAGGTGATGACATCATATAGTGACCTCTATTTTCAGCAGCGGAAAATTTCCCATATTTTTAAATACAAAACTTGACAGGTATAGTGATAAGGTGGCAATTCATAGAGGAGAAAACAAATAATCTTAATTTTCAGCCTGGGACATTTCACAATATCTATTAGTTAATTTTTTTCTACCCTATCCTATAAAAACAAAACAAAACATGATCACTAGTTCAAACACATGAAAAAACTTTTTTAATCTACTAATTTGATTATGTTCTTACATCTACAATGAGGAAGTCAAGCCAGCACCAGGCGTTGGTGAAGTAGGTCTTGAATCCATACGCGACCCACTTGAGAATCATCTCCACCACAAACACATAGGTGAACACCTGATCTGCATACTCCAGGACTGTCTTTATGACCTGACGCTGCTCGAGGTAGATGTCTTCAAAAGCCTGTTTACAAATCAACTATAGTTACCATCTGGAAAGATGCAATGCATCCAGTAGTTTCTCACATCACTCTGCATGCAGGAATATCACAGAAAATCCCCAGACTAAATATCTGATTTGTCCCTGGAATCAAACTATAAACTACTGTTCTGGTCGTCTCTGGAGCTTGAAAAAAGGCGACTGGACTTCTTTTTGTTTCTTGAAGACGTTTCACCTCTCATCCGAAAGGCTTCTTCAGTTCTCAACCAAATGGTGGAGAGACCCAGGTATTTAAACCCCTGTGGGCGTAGTCCCCTGGAGGTGGTTATAACCCTCTATTGATCATGTGCGTGAACACATGACATGACCTGGATGACTGAGAATCTACACAGACATACTGTTCTGGTCCAGGATTGGATATGCAGTAAATCTTAGTGCTGTATAATTATCATTAAAATAAACCAACACTGCCTTTTTTTTTAACAACATTTACCAACTTATTTCACAATCAGAGATAATTTTCTGATAAACGCAAATAGGTTTATACTGTTTTACAGTTTCATTTTTTACATCAGAGGATGTATTTTTATCAGAAGCTCTGCGGTTTTAATGTGGATTCAACTTTTATGAAAATGTTTTACTCTTTTTTTATTGAGTCGATTACTTTTAATCTCATCTGCTGGTTTGGTCTTTTAAATGTTAAGAATAGAAATATACTGCTAGGAGTTGTAAAGGTGTGCGGAAAAATTGCTGGCACAGCCCTAAGCAACCTCACTAACCTACAAAAGGTGAGGTCCGTGAAAAAGGCCAGATTTATCCTAGCAGATTTAAACCATCCACTGCACCAGGAGTTTAAGTTGCTTCCTTCTGGACGCAGATATCGGGTACCAGGTTGTAGGACAAATAGATTGAGGGAAGCTTTTGTCCCAACAGCGATTGGGTTCTTAAATGATCTGTTGTGTTTTTATGTTTGTTTTTATGTATGTTCTCATGGTATAACTGTTTTTTAGGATTTCTGTACTACTGGCTGTGGAAATAATTGCCCTTAGGGGACAATAAAGATCTCTGAATTGAATTTACTATGTGGACCAACAGAAAATTATCCATTTCCTTTGTGTTCCGCTGTGAGTTAATTTCAAAGAGGCCTCAATCCTCATTGTAATCCCACCAAAGAGTTCTCAAACAATTGTCCCTTTGAATCACAAGTTCTAATAGTATTCTATTTTCAGAATTTGCAGAACAATAATGAGATATTTATCTTCGATATAAATTCTTCTGTACCAAACATCAGCACACTGTTCATTCTTAACATTAACAAAACTGGTTTTAATACATCTTAGAGCCACCTCTCTAATGATTTAAAAACTAGAAACCAGACCCCCCCCCCCCCCCCCCCCCCCCCAAAAAAAAAAAATACAATAATAAAGCACTGTCAGAACACTCATTACAAACACTCAAGTGTCGTTGTGACTCACTGAGTCATTCAGACTTGAACTCCTGAGTTAACTTGTGACTTAAGAGCACTCTGAGTTTGTTTAAAGACTAATCACTTTCAGTTAAGGGTAGAAACTGTGTATAAAACAGCCAGTGTCTGAATGAAAAGTTTCACTTATACATTATATATGGTGTGAAAATAAAGTTTGAACAGTGTGGATTAGTTGCCTTACCCATCTTTGTATTATTGTAATTATGTCTATTAAGAGATATTACATAAGCCAAATCTCATCTGTGAAACCTGAGGCATCCATATCAGTAGTCAACATTTTTGCAGTCTACTGTTAGCCATGCGGTCTCCACAGGTTAGTAATCACTGCACACATTTCTGAGAGCCAGCCAGTTCTAACCTGCTCAGTCACATGAACAAAGCAAACCAAGCAGCCTTGAGGAAACAGAGCAGCATTCATAACTCTGAAGTTTATTAATACACAAATATTACAAACACTTAGAAGCAAAAAAACAAAAACAAAAACACACAAACAAAAGAAACATAAATGTGTGATATTAAAGAACAAATGAAAAGTTCTACCAGAGCACCACTGCTCAGCAGGATCATGAATATAATGAATGTCTCAAAGTAGTTGTTCTCTACAATGGTGAAACAAGTTCTCCTGAAGTTAAACCAGACCTTTCCCCGGCCCTGGGATGTGTCTATGTCCAGGAGCGGACAGCGACTGTAACACTCTGAAATATTTATACACAAAACAAATGCAGTGTTTGAATAAGTCAACAAAATCACAGCACACATAATACTTGACAGTCCATATATGACTAAAGAAAACAGCAAACTAAATGTTGGAGTGCCAGCTGACATCCCAATCATATTACCATCCCTAGTGTGTGTGTGTGTGTGTGTGTATATGCCTACTGTCACTGCAGCAATTCACAGGTGTGTTTGTATCATCATTATCTTCCTCCTTTTGGACTTCAGGAATTTGCTGTACAGTGCTGCAGACTGATGACACATCACCCTAAACAAACACTGAACAGTTAAACGGTGATACTGATAACACTAATCAATAATTACTAACACTAATCAAAACACTAATAATAAATAATTAATGCTCATGTTTACATTCTGTTCATAAAGTCTACATTTGATGTAATAAATAAACTACATACACTAAAGGAGTTTCACCGCAGACATGAAACAGGTGATGAAGTGTTTCTACATGACATTAGGTGCAGAGCCTTAATTAATGACACCTGTGTTTACCTGTAGCAACTATTGTTTCATGTTAGAATGCTGCTGTGAAAATGGTCTATAGAATAGAAAAGACCAGTAAAGGGTCACATTCGCCTCTTGTTATGATTTGTTACTATGTAATTAAAATTGAATTGAAATATTTTTATCCACCTCATCTTCTTCTTCTTCCTCCTCCTCTTCATCTTCATTTTCAGGCATGTCAGAGTCAGACTCTGCTTCTGCTATGGGGACCCTCAGGGAGGCAATGCTGTGGTAGTTACTGGTCAGAATGCCATGGTTGAAACTGTAGGCTTTGACATGGGACACTGGCTCATCTGAGGTCACAAAGGTCAAAGCTAAAACCTCCTTTCTCATTGTGTTGTCTTCTTCACAGCTGACTGCTAAAATAAACGAACATTAAATATAACAAATTACATTTGTTATACATAACACTAACAAACAACAAACTTCTGAAACATGTCCTAAGTCTCATACCACTGGACTGGTCTTGGTTGACTTGTTTGTTTTTTCCCACTGAAGACCAGATATGCTCCAGGATCCAGGCCTTGGTCCAGGTCACAGCCCGGTTAATCCGGTTTATGGCGATTTGCAAATTATTTTCTCCTTCATCTTCTGGAGCTGCCAGATTATCACCACTGAACGAACTTAGCAACAAGGCCAGGAACAGATTCAGAACCTGATACAAAGGTAAAAGTTTTAGAAACAGATTCAGAAACAGATTCAGAGCCTGAAATAAGAAGAAACAATTTTGTAACACACTCAGGACTAGAAGGAGAAGGAGAAGGAAAAGGAAAAGGTTCAGCAGTGGCATTCTGTCAGGGCAAGCAAGACAGCCACTATTTATCCAGTAAAATTTAAAATTACACTTAGATTAAAACAAAACTTAAAAGCAATCTCAGGTGCCTGGGTGGCTTAGTGGTGAAGCCGGCGACCACATACATATGCCACGTTGCGGTGCGGGTTTGCGTCCCAGCCTGTCGCCAATTTGCCCGCGTGTCTTCCCCTGTATCTTGCCCCAGGAGCAGGGATGCCAAGACCAAGACTCTGTGTCGCGGCTGTCGCGTGCACATGTGCGGCAAGTACTCCGTGGTCTACTGTCCAAACTGCACCTCGGCCCCGTGTCAGTGATAAACGCGCGCACACACACACACACTTGGCCAGTGCGCCACTGCGCAATACGCCTCGGCCCCGTGTTAGTGATAAACACACACACACACACACACACACACACACACACACACACACACACACACACACACACACAGGACCTAAGCTGCCACTATGGGGATTCACTCTGTCAGGGGGTCGGTTCGACCCCCCCTGAGACCCACGTATGTATCAGGCGTTTGCGAGTCCCCATTGCAGACCTTACGGAGGGGGTCCTTCGTGCCCCGGACACACTCTCGTGACGGAGGGGGGGGGGTCCCTCGTACCCCAGAAACACACTCGTGAATTCAAACGCAGTGGGAGTACAAGGGTTAAATAACAGTCAAACCATTTGGGGTCTTTTTTGACCCCAGAGGACAAAAGGTGTATGCAAATTGGGAAGACATTATGAGGGTTAAAACTATTTTTTTATTAAAATGACTAATTTTTTTCTCATGAAAAATAAAATTATTTGCAAAACCTAAACTTTTATTGGTGCATATCAGAAATCTTTGGTTACGACTCTCTAACTTTTGGTTTTGATGCTCCCTTTTTTTGGTTGAGGTGAGTGTTTTTTTAACTCTTGGAACGTAAACATCCTGGGGTGGGGCCTAAAGATGAACCATGTAACACGTGTCCCTATTGGTTAGCGCTGACTAGTGGCATACTCTGATCCCTCCCACCTTCGAACTTTGCAGAGAACTGCAGGGCTTGCTTTGTTTCAGTTACAGGAAATCAACACTAAACTGAATGGTAAGTAATCTTCACAAATTTACACTGTTTAACACCTATTAAAGTGTTCATCCTCTTTTCAAAGAAGAAAGTCTTACACAACTTATGAGGACAGTCCATATTATCTTTTGTGCCGTGGCATAGGATAGCATGCTAGCATCAGGTAAAGTGATTAAACTAGGCTTGTGTAATGTTCGCCTGTCTTTATGTTGAACCCGTTAACTAGCGCACCTTTTTCTCAGCCAGGCGCTCTGCCGGGCTGAGATGCCCTCGAGTCGGGCTGAGGATTTCACCGCTTCACCTTCGGACCTCTGCTGTCACTGCATTTAGCAAACAGGAGCCTGCCCCACGGACTCCGCCCCAGTTAGATCGCTGACAAAACTTTTGTAATTTGAATAAAAAAAATAGTTTTACAAAAAAATATTTCATTACAATTCTGAAAGTTTTGACCACAATTTTTTTTGGATTGAGATTAGTTTTTTTTTTTGTTTGAATAATATTGAGACAAATTTAATCCCATAGTAGTGTGGATAAATTTGGCCAGATTTCTAGAAATGAGAGCTGCTCCATCCAAAGTGGGATGGATGCCGTCTCTCCTAACAAGACCAGGTTTTCCCCAGACACTTTCCCAATTATCTATCAAGCCCACACTGCGTTTTTGACCCCACTCAGACAGCCAGCAATTCAAGGAGAACATGTGGCTGAACATGTCGCTGCTATTACAAACAAGCTACATTTATTACTCGTGAACAAGACCCTGAAATACTTAAACTCCTTCACTTGGGGCAGCGTGTGAGCTGGATGCCACCACCTGATGAAGCCAACAGGACCACATCATCCACAAAAATCAGAGATGAGATTCTGAGGCCACCAAGGTGGAAGCCTTCTACCACTTGGCTATGCTTAGAAAGAATCAGTGACAAAGGGCAGCCCCAGCGGAGTCCAACACCTACTGGAAATGAATCCAACCTATTGCCGGCAATGCAGACCAAGCTCTTGCTGCAGCTGTACAGGGACTAAATGGCCCATAATAATTTGCCAGACACCCCCTACTGATGTAGCACCCCCCACAGGATACCCGAGGGATGCAGTCTGATGCCTTCTCCGAGTTCACAAGGCATATGTAGACAGGATGGACTAACTCCAATGCACACTTGAGTATCTTTGAAAGGCTAAAGAGCTGGTACAGTGTTTCATGACCAAGAGGAACAATGCAGTCTTTTAATTCAGGTGTGCTTTTTTTGTTTTTGATTTTATTTTTTAAAACAAGCTGTAGGCCTATTTTCTGAGCTTATTAAAAGCTGTGTTCATTGTCTTTGCTTGCCTTTCTGTAAAAGTCACTAAACACCACTGAATTTCAGAACCTGAAACAAGAAGAAATAGATTTAGGAAAAAGTGCTTTCCAGTCAGACACTCACCACCAGATTTCCGATAACCAGGACCATCATGAAGACAATCAGACACATGGTCTGACCTGACACCTCCATGCAGTCCCACATGGTCTCAATCCACTCGCCACACAGCACCCTGAAGATGATGAGGAAGGCGTGGAAGAAGTCATGCATGTGCCAGCGAGGAAGCTCGCAGTCCTCTGCAATGCGACAGACGCAGTCTTTGTAGTTCTTCCCAAACAGCTGCATGCCGACGACAGCAAAGATGAAGACAATGATGGCAAGAACCAGAGTCAGGTTCCCTAGAGCACCCACTGAGTTCCCAATGATCTTTATCAGCATGTTGAGGGTTGGCCAGGACTTGGCCAGCTTAAATACTCGCATCTGGACAGGTGAGGAGGCAGGTGAGACCACAGGTAAGCACTAATATCAGTTTTTCATAACTTTCCGTTTATGTGGCATTGATGATGATAATGCACTGACCAATCGGAATGAGCGTAACACTGACAGGCCTTGAACGTTAGCTAATCCCAGTTCAACCAGACTCATCGTGACGATGATGCTGTCAAAGATGTTCCAGCCCACCTGCAACATGACAACAGCAGGTACATAATGCTATAGGAACAGCTGTGAGTTGTTATCTGTGAGTTAACAAACATGAAGTCTGACCTGGAAGTAGTAATACGGATCCATGGCCAGAAGTTTAAGGACCATCTCAGCTGTGAAGATACCTGTGAAGACCTGAGGGTTCAGATGTCAAGGGTTAGAGGTCTCAATCAATCAATCAAAATCTTTATTTCTAATTTTGTACACATAAAAATCAAATTCACATGCAATCAGTGTTTTTTTTTTGTTTGTTTGTTTTTAACCAGAAAAGGAGCAGTAGGAAGCAAATGCTTATAAATTCCTACCCCTAACTTGCTCATCCTTTATATCTGTTGTGACATACAGTAAATAAAAAATATACATACATATATAATACATGTACATGTATCTTTAAGAATTAATTTATAATTAACAATACCTAGCCAAAAGTATTGATTTTTTTTTATATACATAGTGCATCCATATAAATATTTAACACTCTACCTTTATATTCATATATGTTTTCGATTTCTCTTCTAAATTGTTCCACAAATTCACTCTACAGAGCACTATGCACATGCTTCTTATTGTTGTCCTTTCTTTATGTCTTTTAAAATTTAGCTCTTTCCTGAGTTCGTAACCCCCTCCTCTGTCTGAACATTTTTTAATGCTTTCTGGTAACATTATTTCTTGCTTTGTACAGTATTTGACCAGTTTTAAATTTTACCAGATCCATAAATTTCAACATGTTTGATCTTAAAAACAAAGCCTCCGTATGCTCCACATATCCAAAATTATTTAATATCCTTATTGCTCTTTTTTTGTAATGTGCGTAGTGGCTGTAATTTGCTTTTGTATGTGTTAGCCCATACTAAGAGGTTTTTCGTTACTTGTTTATATTGATTTGTATGATTTGGGTATTAAATGTTGGGACACATTTGCACTTTATAAGCACTCAGCACTTTTTGCCATACACTCAAAAATGAGGACTCTTAAATAGTTGTTGACTTTTATTTGTTGATTTATCAAATACATCAGCAGTTTGTTTCTTTTTCAGTTTTATTTCTGAAAAATAAAACTGAAAAAGTTTATCATCATCATTATCATTATTATTATTATTAAATCGAAAGGAGCCAGTTGAGGTGGCTCGGGTATCTGATTAGGATGCCTCCTGGCCGCCACTTGGGTGAGGTGTTCCGGGCATGTCCCACCGGGAGGAGGCCCCGTGGCAGACCCAGGACACGCTGGAGAGATTATATCTCTCGGCTGGCCTGGGAATGCCTTGGGGTCCCTCCGGATGAGCTGGAGGAGGTGGCTGGGGAGAGGGAAGCCTGGGCTTCTCTGCTTAGGCTCCTGCCTCCGCAACCCGGCCCCGGATAAGCAGAAGAGAATGGATGGATGGATGATCGATCAACATATTGATTTATTCTGCCTTACAGAAACCTGGTTACAGCAGGATGAATATGTTAGTTTAAATGAATCAACACCCCCCCCCCCCGAGTCACACTAACTGTCAGAATGCTCAAAGCACAGGTTGAGGAGGAGGAGTAGCAGCAGCAATCTACCATTCCCGCTTATTAATTAATCAAAGACCCAGACAAAGTTTTAATTCTTTTGAAAGACCGACTCTTTGACTTGTCCACCCTAAATGAAAAATTCAAAAACCTGTTTTATTTGTAATTATCTATCGTCCACCTGGTCCTTACTCTGAGTTTCTGTCTGATTTCTCAGACTTTTTATCTGATTTAATGTTCAGTTCAGATAAAATAATTATAGTGGGTGATTTTAACATCCATGTAGATGCTGAAAATGACAGCCTTAACACTGCATTTAATCAATTATTAGATTTAATTGGCTTCTCTCAAAATGTAAAGGAGCCCACCCATCACTTTAATCATACTCTGGATCTTGTCCTGACATATGGCATAGAAACTTAAGACTTAACAGTATTCCCTGAAAGCCCCCTCCTGTCTGATCATTTCTTAGTAACATTTACTTTAATGGATTACACAGCAGTACCCCAGTAAGTGCATGTCTTTGGACAGTGGGAGCAAACCGGAGTACCCGGAGAATGGATGGATGGATGGATTTATTGAGTATTTTAACAATTAGTATGGTTCTGTCTTCCAGGTACGTGAGCAGTTACTCGGTGTGTGGCACGCAGATGCTGTAAAATAAAGAACTAGTGTTAGCCACAAATGTAATTGACCTGTGGTTAAGAAAAGTGTGGATATTTAACTTATGCAGTGACTGCCAATATGGGTGCAGATATAGTGCAAGTGGGTTTGTGGTGTAGCAATCACTCACCTGGTTCTTTCATCTTTCCAGGGTGTGTTCAGACAAATGTGTCCCCGGGGACCTGAACACAATTTAAAGGTTCCAGGAGAGACCAAGGAGGAAATTGGGTGAGGGAGTTGCTTTGGATTTTTTTAGGTGTTTTGTAGGGGTATTTGGTTTTATTGTAGATATTGGGTTATGGAGATGTTTGGGCGATGGTTTTAATTGTAAATGTTGTTGTCTAACTGTTTGTGTATTTTTATTGTTGTTGGTAAAATATGTGGTACTCCTGCAAGTTGTGCAGCAAGGTGTGGCTCATCATCAGCTGGGTATAAAATTGGCTGCTAATTGCCCAGTCAAGAGGTTTTCATTTGGTGGTTTCCTCCCTCTGTACTTGGCTTGGGGTTGCTGGAAAGGTCACACTAGTGAGGAGAAAATGAAGCTTTTGTGAAGCACTGAACCACTTGGACAGTTGTTTTGAAAATAGGTTAATTACTTGAAGCTTCAATTATAGCGCCCTCTCCTGGAAAAGTGCAATGTTTTCAATTACACACCTGCATGCACATGCTCACACACCTCAATGATCTGAAGCATCTTTGCATTGTTTGAGGCACACAGTTATGACCAAATATCATGATATCATGTTCTATTTACAAATAAATATGGATGAATGTGTGTGTTGTGTTATTGAGCAGAGTGCTGGGAAAACATGGCATTAACTGGCTGTGCTTGTGTAACTACTGCTTTAGCGTTAAGCTTGATATGACAGCGTTCGTCATCACGTTGAAAGAACGAGCCAGCAAAGGTTGGCTTTAATTCAGAACTCAGCAGTAACTGTTGGCCATAACAATGCTAAAACTGTGCGAGTATGAGCCTGGCTGACTGTCTCGCTCTTGCTCCTTCACTCGTAACCAGCGAATCACCTGAACCACTCAGGTGATTCAGTCCGAGACCGAAGCAGTTGCTGCTTCGGACGTCATATGTCACGTGATTTTTTTTGCTCTGAAGCAAGCTTCGAAGCCGTGGTTCTATGGAGATGTAAGCCCGGGGTTCAAAGCATGTATCGAAGCTTCGGTCTCACGCTCTCATCACTAGGTCACACCTGCGTCACAAGGCAATTGAGTTAATTGTTTATATTCAGCTTTGAGAAATAAAATGGGAAAATGTGGTATAGAAAACAAAGTCTGCCTGCAATGATTTAAAGCCTTGCCGCTCATTGTCATCTCGGCATCACACCCATATTTCCACACAATAATTCAAGTAAGAAAAAACACTGAACAGTATAAAATATGCAAGGATTTCTGGTTCAGAACATGACTTGTATTTGTGTGATGCTCTTTGCTATTTTTCCTTTTACATGATTAACATGAGGCTTCCAGCAGATTTTATGATCCAACATTACACCCAGAAATTTGTACTCATACACCCTAACCCTAACCCATACACCCTCCCTAACCCTAACCCTCTCTGTCATTTATGTATAATATGAATAGTTTTGGACCTAGCACTGACCCCAGAGGAACTCCACAGTTTATATCCATGCAGGTTGATTTGTTTTCACCTCTTTCTACAAATCGCTGTCTGTTTCTTAAATAGCACTTCACCCAGTTCAGTCCAGCTGATAGCATGCCTTTCCAATTTGTTGACTAGTATGTTGTGATCAATGGTGTCAAAAGCTTTTTTAAAGTCTATAAATTTTCCCACTGCATACGTTTTGTCTATAGAATTAAACATTTCTTTAATTCTACACTGCTCAAAAAAATAAACGGACCACTCAAACAACACAATATAACTCCAAGTAAATCAAACTGTCCACTTAGGAAGCAACACTGATTGACAGTCAATTTCACATGCTGTTGTGCAAATGGAATAGACAACAGGTGGAAATTATTGGCAATTAGCAAGACACACTCAAGGAGTGGTTCTGCAGGTGGGGACCACAGACCATTTCTCAGTACCTATGCTTTCTGGCTGATGTTTTGGTCACTTTTGAATGTTGGTGGTGCTTTCACACTCGTGGTAGCATGAGACGGACTCTACAACCCACACAAGTGGCTCAGGTAGTGCAGCTCATCCAGGATGGCACATCAATGCAAGCTGTGCCGAGAAGGTTTGCTGTGTCTGTCAGCGTAGTGTCCAGAGGCTGGAGGCACTACCAGGAGACAGGCCAGTACACCAGGAGACGTGGAGGAGGCCGTAGGAGGGCAACAACCCAGCAGCAGGACCATTACCTCCGCCTTTGTGCAAGGAGGAACAGGAGGAGCACTGCCACCACCTACTGGAATGGAGTGGATCAGGAGTTAGAAAACAACCCCCTCAGATCCTCCGTCACTGCGACGGATTCCCTTTGACACTGAGCGATCATCGCTGACATGTTTTTCCGCCTCCACCGCTCTCTGCCTTGTTTGTGTGTTGTGCTCACGGTGCTGAGAATCAGCTGTTATTTTTTTTTTTCTACTTCAGCTCCCAGGACATACTGCTAGCGAGCGAAGCTATTAGCACTGGTGACCGTCCGGTACCGGAAGGACCCCTTCGCCGTCAAAATATTTTTGATACTTTAATCCCTGATTTGTGACTAAATATAGACCTGAAGTAGAAACGTATTTAGGAGAATGCTTGTAAATATAAAGCATTACAAGATTGCGCTCACGCAGCCCCTATTTTTTCACGTGAACACTGATGACGCAACAGCAGCAGTCAGCTGATTTACGTGCAGTCTGTCTGCACAAGCGGAAAGAGGCGGAGCCGGCGAGCTCTGATGGAGCAGAAGAAAATGTTTTTCTAGTGTCCAAAAGAAGCCTTTTCGTCCCTGTAACCTCCATTAAACCTTTACTGGGAAACAGCTGGAGGTCCTTCATCAACCACCTGATCAGTAAGTGAAGAAATCCACCCTGTTTGTTTCACACAGGGAAAAACTGCAGTACGGAAGTTAAAATATGCAGATGAACTGTTAATATGAAAAAAAGGATTTCTTATCCAGTTACTTGGGTAATCAATATAAATAGAATACACAATTGCTAAAATAATCGATAGTTGCAGCCCTAATGAAATTTGCAACATGCTTCTCACACAGAAGCAACAGGATTCAGGTGATAGTTATTGTTGTAAGTAAGTAAAGTTTATTTATATAGCGTTTTTCACAGACAGAAAAGCGCTGTGCAATAATTAAAACACAATATCACCCCCCCACACACACACCCCACCCCCAGAAAACACTATGTTAAAAACATAACATTACCATATTAAAAGAAAAAGAATAAAAATAAAGTCAGAAACCAGAAAGCCTAGTTAAACAGAAAAGTTTTCAACTATTTTTTAAATGACGCCACAGAGTCAGCTAAATGGAGCTGGAGTGGTAAACAGTTCCAGAGCTTTGGTGCCACTGCCTAAAAAGCTTTGCCCGCCCTGGTGCTTAGTCTTGTATGTGGGACAACTAAAAGACTTTGATGTTGTCGTGTGAGAGACTGTTGACTTCTTTTTTTTTTTTTTTTTTTTTTTTTTTTATGTTTTTAAATGCCTTGATCAATTTTAAATATTGGATTCATGTTGGTATCGGCCGATATCCAAATGTAAAATATCGGTATCAGTATCGGACATAAAAAAGTGGTATCGTGCCATCCCTAAGCTCAACACTGTGTAGGACTCTTGGCATTTGCCAGAGAACACCAGGATTGGCAAATTCGCCACTGGTGCCCTGTGCTCTTCGCAGATGAAAGCAGGTTCACACTGAGCACATGCGACAGATGTGACAGAGTCTGGAGATGCCATGGAGAGTGATCTGCTGCCTGCAACATCCTTCAGCATGACCGGTTTGGCAGTGGGTCAGTAATGGTGTGGGGTGGCATTTCTTTGGAGGGCCGCACAGCCCTCCATGTGCTCGCTAGAGGTAGCATGACTGCCATTAAGATTTAAGATTAAGATTAAGATTAAGATAGTGTTTATTTGTCACATGCACAGTTATACACAGTACAATGCACAGTGAAATGTATTTTGTACCTGCAACCATATATACACACACATATAAATAAGAAGAATAAAAAAAATAAATAAATAAAATAAAAAAAAGTAATTCACACTATACACTATACTCTATATACTATACACTATACACACTTTTATAAATTATAATATTTACATTGTGCAATAATGGTCCAGTTAGGGCTCAGAGTTGAGCAGACGGATGGCTTGTGGGTAAAAACTCTTCTTCAACCTTTCAGTCTTAGCCCTCAGGCAGCGGTAACGCCGGCCTGATGGGAGCAGGGAGAAGAGAGAGTGTCCAGGGTGGCTGGGCTGTTTTAGGATCTTCATGGCCCTCAGCCTGCACTGCTTGGTGTAAATGTCCTGCAGGTTGGGGAGGGTGGTTCTGATGGTCCGTTCAGCTGAACGAACCACCCTTTTTAGGGCCATGAAGTCCTGCTTGGTGCAGTTTCCCATCCAGGTGGTGATGCTCCCACGCATGATGCTCTCGATGGTGCAGGTGTAAAAGTTCCTGAGCACCTTGAGTGGGAGCTTGAAGTCTCTCAGCCGCCTGAGGAGGTAGAGACGCTGTCTGGCCTTCTTCACAGTGATGTTTATGTGATGAGTCCAGGACAGGTCCTGTGAGATGGTCACTCCCAGGTATTTGAAAGTGTCCACTCTTTCCACCTCAGCACCACTGATGACAAGTGGATGGTAGTCCCTCTGCTGCTTCCTGCTGAAGTCCACAATCAGTTCCTTCGTTTTGCTGACGTTGAGCAGGAGGTGGTTCTCCTGGCACCAGTTCTCCAGGCGGGAGACCTCTCTTCTGTCGGTTGTCTCCTCATTGTGAGAGATTAGTCCCACAACAGCAGTGTCGTCAGCAAACTTGATGATGACGTTGGACTCTGACGTGGCCTCGCAGTCATGGGTGTACAGTGAGTACAGCAGAGGGCTGAGCACACAGCCTTGGGGGGATCCAGTGTTGAGGGTGAGGGAGGATGAGGTGAGGTGACCCACTCGTACCACCTGTGGTCTGCTGGTCAGGAAGCTGTGAACCCACCTGCACAGGGATGGGCCCAGGCCCAGGTCCAGCAGCTTAGAGACCAGCCTGGAGGGAACTATGGTGTTGAATGCTGAGCTGTAATCTACAAACAGCACTCTCACATAGTTCCCCTTACCAGTGTCTATGTGTGAAAGGGTCTTGTGGAGGAGGAAGGATATGGCGTCATCTGTGGATCTGTCTGGCCGGTATGCAAACTGTAGTGGGTCGAGGGTGGTGGGCAGTGAGGAGGTGATGAATGTCTTGATGAGTCTCTCAAAACACTTCATCACCACAGAGGTGAGTGCTATGGGCCTGAAGTCATTGGGGCTGCTGGGGTGTGGTTTCTTTGGGACAGGGACTATGATGGACTTTTTAAAGCAGGTGGGAATCACACACAGTTTCAGTGAGAGGTTGAATATCAGTGTAAACACAGGTGCCAGCTGGTCAGAGCAGGTCTTAAGGACACGTCCACTAATACCGTCTGGTCCAGCCGCTTTCCTAGTGTTTACACGTCTAAACGCCCTCCTCACGTTGCGCTCCGTCACAGTGAGTGTCTCCGCCCCTCCGGCCGGGAGCGCAGCGGGCTGTCGGCTTCCCGACTCAAAGCGCGCAAAGAAGATGTTGAGTTCATCAGCCAGAGAAGCGTCGGCACTCACCGGGTGTGTGTGTGGTGCTTTGTAGTCCGTGATGGTGCGTAGTCCCTGCCACAGTCCCCTGGAGTCAGACTGTTGTAGTTGCTGTTCCAGTCTGCGGCCGTAGCGATGTTTAGCCTCTTTCACCGCTCTGCGGACGTTGTATGATGCAACCTTGTAGTCCTCCATGTTCCCAGAGGCGAGGCCGGAGTTGTAGGCAACGGTGCGGGACCTCAGAGCGTCGCGGACAGATTTATCCACCCACGGCTTCTGGTTGGGAAAAGTCCTGATGGTCCTCCTAAGTGAAGTGTCTTCAACAACTTTCCCAATAAATCCCACAACAGTTTCCGTAAACTCCTCGATGTCTCCGCCCGCGCTGCTGTGAAACATGTCCCAGTCGGTTGAATCCAACGCACCCTGCAGAGCGGCCTCTGTTTGATCAGACCACCGTGTCACTTCTCTCACAGCAGGGGGTTCCTGCCTGAGCCGTTGTTTGTATTTCGGCATGAGAAGGACAGCGGTGTGGTCAGACTTCCCAAAAGGCGGAAGAGGCTTTGCTTTGTAGCCCTCTTTGAATGGAGAGTAGCAGTGGTCTAGGGTCCTCTCTCCTCTGGTGGGGCAGTCGATGTGTTGAATCAACTCCGGTATCAGCTTTTTCAAGTTTGCACTGTTAAAGTCCCCGGCTACGATGAGAGCCGCATCACGCTGGTTAGCCTGATAGGTGGAAATCGCCTCATGTAGCTCGGATAGTGCAGTGTTTGTGTCCGCCTGAGGTGGAATATAGACGGCGCTGAAGATGACCGAAGTGAACTCGCGGGGCAGGTAGTGGGGGCGGCATTTCAGGGTTAGGAGCTCCAGGTTAGGTGAACATGATTGTTTCAGAGGGACAACATTCCTACTGTCACACCAGTTGTTATTAATCATTAGGCACACACCTCCTCCTCTTGATTTTCCAGACTCACTCGTTCTGTCCATACGATGAACACTGAAGAACTCCGACGGCTGTACGGCGTGGTCCGGTATGAGGGGGGTCAGCCATGTCTCCGTGAGACAGATGATGTTGCAGTCCCTTATGTCCCCCTGAAACTGTATCCTGGCCCTGAGTTCATCCAGCTTGTTATCCAGTGACTGGACATTAGCCAACAGGATGCTCGGCAGTGGCGTTTGGTGCGCTCTGCGCCTCAGCCTCTCTCTTACGCCGGCTCTTTTCCCTCGGGGCCTTGTCCGTGACCTGGGTGCTCCACGCCGTCCTTTGTTTGAGCTGGGCCACTGGAAACGCAGTATCTCCTGGGGCCAAGCCGGGTCGGGAGAAAAAGGTGTCAGAATACAGCCAGAGTGCTGTATTCTGATATTAAAAAGAGTCTGTCTGTCATACGTGATATGACACAGAGCAGGCGGAATTATAAAGTCAAGATTATGTACTGAGATGAGATCCTCAGACCCCTTGTGAGACCATATGCTGGTGCGGTTGGCCCTGGGTTCCTCCTAATGCAGGACAATGCTAGACCTCATGTGGCTGGAGTGTGTCAGCAGTTCCTGCAAGATGAAGGCATTGAAGCTATGTACTGGCCCACCATTCCCCAGACCTGAATCCAATTGAGCACATCTAGGACATCATGTCTCGCTCCATCCACCAACGTCACGTTGCACCACAGTCTGTACAGGAGTTGGTGGATGCTTTAGTCCAGGTCTGGGAGGAGGTCCCTCAGGAGACCATCCGCCACCTCATCAGGAGCATGCCCCGGCATTGTAGGGAGGTCATACAGGTACGTGGAGGCCACACACAATACTGAGCCTCATTTTGACTTGTTTTAAGGACATTACATCAAAGTTGGATCAGCCTGTAGTGTGTTTTTCCACTTTAATTTTGTGTGTGACTCCAAATCCAGGCCTCCATTGGTTAATAAATTTGATTTCCATTGATGCTTTTTGTGTGATTTTGTTGTCAGCACATTCAACTTTGTATAGAACAAAGTATTCAGTGAGAATATTTCATTCATTTAGGATGTGTTATTTGAGTGTTCCCTTTATTTTTTTGAGCAGTGTAGTAATGCCAAAGGTGTTGATCTGTCTTTTCTGAATCCATATTGGCTGTCAGTGAGCAATTTGTGTTGAATGAAGAATGAATGAAGTCATCTAATCTGTCTGTGAAGACTTTTTCCAGTATCTTGAAGAACTGAGAGAGCAGAGAAACAGGCCTGTAATTTGTAAAATGGTGTCTGTCACCTGATTTATATAAAGGGATTACTTTCGCTATTTTCTGAATAAATAAATATCTTTATTGTATCTGAAGGTAATGTGAGCTGAATGTTGTCTTCATGTGTTTAGATGATCTAATCATGATGATAGTGACATAATAGAATAGAATAGAATAGAATAGAACAGAACTTTTTTGATCCCTTGCAGGATCAATAAGTGGTGGCACTATGCCAGTCTGATTGAAACCTGAGCAGCAGAAGAGTCCACTGCTTCTAATGATTCAGCAGAAAGAGATTATGTGACTCTTATTCATCACTGACCAGATTTCCAATGCTCAGCAGCTCCTCAAACTCCTCAGTCATTGGATAATGCTCCATGGCCATGAAGACAGTGTTGAGGACGATGCAGATGGTGATGGTGAGGTCGACAAATGGGTCCATGACGATCATGTAAAGCCACTTCTTGACCCACCGCCAACAACCACAACAGTTCCACTTTAGGAAGGTGTCAGCAAACACATACCAACATGGAGGACAAGGCCTCTGGTCATCTTCAAAGTCTGAAAGTCACAGCTGATTAGTGAAACAGAAGCTCAATCAAGATTTTTTTTTAAATCACAGACTGTTCAGGTGCTCACAAGCACCAGAGAAAGCAAGGGATATTTTCGAATAATCTATAGCAATTAAATGCAATCTATACAATGTAGATTGTAAGATAAACAGCATAACAAAGATGAGAATTAGAAGCAGAAAGATTCCTTTGAACAATGTCCTGGCATGACAACCTTCATTCTACCTGGAATTTAGAAACTGTCACGACTTCATAGGAACTTTGTTTAAAATGCTTCCCAGTGGATGTTTTCTGTTTGGACATGTTTATACTGTAGGTAGCATTGTGTTTTTGCCCTGCAGATGTCAGAGGCTAAAGATCATGTCAGATTGTTTCAGAATTTAGCCTCATTTAGACTGAATTTCTATCTGCAGGTGATGAAAGTTATAGTTCTTGCTGTAGCCATTACAACAAGGAGAATTACTGCTGTGATTTAAATCTCTTGCATTTGATTTGAGCTCAGTAATGTGCCTCTGTTTTAGCTTGAATTTGCACACATTTAATCCCTTTAAAGCAGCTGAACTCTATTTCAGTCTTTCTGGATCACACTGTCAAGGTTGCCCGGGCCTGGGTTTTGGCACAACGAGGTCAAGCGGCTACTTCGTAGCATCGAAGGGGTCAGGTATGGATTTTTTTACCCCGCGCAGCTACGCATTACTTACAAGGGTGTTGAGAAAGAGTTTTCCGCAGACGAGGATGCCAAGGAATATGTCCAGACTTTGATTTCTGGTTTTACCCTGACAGGAGACTGTATGTTTATACAAATATATATTTGTTTATTTTTGTTCAGGTTTATTTATATTACTCAGCTATTAAAGGTTTGAGTCTTTATTTTCTTTTGGTTAAATATTAGTAACCCTCATGAGCGTCTATAAATTCTACTGATACTTGTTTTTATGTAATATATTTCTCTTTATCATATAGACGTATTCCTGTTCTCTAGCTTGTTTGGATGAGGGTTACAATATAACTAAATCATTTTGAAGTAGTAAAATAATGCACATACTATTGTTCTGATTTTGAAGTTGGTAGGAGTTAACTTTTTTTTTTTATATACTACTGCATCTTTTCACTCTCCTTTCTCTCCGAGTTGTTCACATTTTATTGTGGATAACTGTTTGCTGTGTATAACACTGCTGTCTCCATTGTTCTGCGTTCTCATGGGGACTTTGGGTGTTGTTTTGTTATGGGTTTGTTTTTTGGTATGGGGGGGTCCATCTCAGCTCTTTATGGATGCTTTGTTTTTGTCTGTTTTCTTTTTTTTCATTTTCCTAAATGGTTAATCTCTTCATTTTATTAGCTGGAATATCAAGGGTATGGGTCACCTGGTCAAAAGATCAAAAGTTTTTTCACACCTGAAATAATTAAAATCTTCTGCAGTGTTCTTACAGGAGACTCATCTTGAGATTAAAGACCACAAAAGGTTGCTCTGCCCTTGGATAAGTCCAGTTTTTCATTCAAATTTTAATTCCAAATCAAGAGGGGTCACCATTTTGATTGGTAAAAAGTTTTCCCCCACGGATGTTATAGCTGATAAATACGGTAGATATGTGATAGGTGCTGGAATGTTAATGCAAAAAATGGTTCTTTTGGTCAACATATATGCTCCAAACACTGATGATGCTGAATTTGCAAATAGACTATTGAGCAGCCTCCCGTTTTTGAATTCTCATTTTCTATTTTTTTTTTTTTTTTCTCTTCAGCTCTCAGTGGAGATGGTTGCACTTTTCTTCTCTCCCCAACCCCTCAACCCTCCCTTTCTGCTTATGACGGGAATGCGGGAAGGTACAGACTCAACTCAGACTCAGTATATCTGGAGCTGATTCGGAGGGGTAAGATCTTGGAGATTTATATATCTGTTTCTGCACAGCGAAGGAATGAACCAAGAAGATTCGGATGAATTGGATTTTTTTCACCACAGAGAGGTGTCAGAAAGACTAAAGGCTGTCAACAAATTAATCAGTACAGTCTGTACCCAAAACAAGTCCCTGGCAGCCTTGGACTGCCACTTATCAAACTTGTCAAATTGTTTTGTAAACAGATGCTCTACGCCCCCACTGTCCTGTCTTCTTCCGACCTGTGTTGGACTGCTCATTGCCTCTGGCTCTCTGGTCTCTTGCCCTTTGGCTGTGGGGGCTCCGTCTGGGGTTAGGGTTCCTTCCTCCTCTGGGGTGTGCACTCGGTTGCCATCAGGATGTGTGGCCTCAGGTCTTCTGAGCTCCTAGTGGGCTGTAGATGGCCTGGGTCCCCTGGGTCCTTTTCTATTTGCCTCTGGATCGCAGGGGGCATGGTTGCAGTTCTTACCCTCATTGAGTACATTCCATGACAGAGGCGCATACACACATTACTGCAAACAGCAAAATTGTGTGTATGTGTGTATATGTATGTGCATTTGTATAGACATGTGAATGTGTGTATGTATGTATGTATATCTTTGAGTATTTTTCTTTCCTTTCTCCCCTTTGCCCCCCCCCCCCCCCCCCCCCCCCATTTTTTTTGTTTGTTTTTTTTGTTTGCTTTTTTCCTGTCTTCTTTATCCCTTTCCTTATTGCCTGTCAGACCTGGCATAAATCACTAAATAAAAAATAAAAATACAAACCTTAACAAGAATAGCCTATAGAAAACTTATAGAGCTGTTCTTGTAAAAGCAAATATGTTTGGTACATCATTGCATTCGGATCATCCGATTGTGAAAACAGCCAGACATGACAGGCTTTAAAAAAAAAAAAAAAGTTGTACATAGGGTTCAGTTCACTAAATCTAGGCTTGCTGAGATTTACCCAGATGTGGATATATCTGATAAATGTAAAGGCTCTCCATGTCATCTAAGCCATATGTTCTTTTTCTGTCCTAAATTATATCACTTTTGGTGTAGTTACTTCTCAATTATTTCCTCTGTTCTCAAAGTGAATCTGCAACATTGTCCACTTGTTGCTATATTTGGTATCCTTAATTCTTCTTTACTACTAAATTCTGCTCAAAAGGACATTATTGTTTTTACATCTTTAATTGCCAGATGTTCTTTATTGTTACATTGGAAGTCTGATAAATGTCCTTCAATATCCCTGTGGGTTAAAGACATGATGTTTTTTTTAAAGCTCGAGACAATTAAATACACTTTACGAGGTTGTACACAAAGGTTTTGCAAAAAATGGCAATGTTTTCTTTCCTATTTTTCAAACTTGAAGGTTTTACCCAACTGAAGTTGCCTGTCACTGTCATATTTTGTTTTGGTTGTGTATATGGGTGTATGTATATGTCTGAAGTTTTTTTTTGTTTTTTTTTGCGTTAACCTTAGTGAGCTGAGATGTGTAGGGGGGCTGGTTTTGTTTTGTTTATTATTATTTTCATTTTTTCATTATGTTAAAAAAAAACCTGAAACTAATGCACTGTATTGTAATTTTGGATACATTGTTTTGTCAGTATTATATCAGGCAGCTGGGCTCTGACTATAAAGGTTCCTGAATGTTGGAGATGACAATATTCTCAGTATTAATAATTGAAAACTGTAGGTTGGTACTTTTGGTTGCTCCCTTATTTCCCCAGAAGTTGCCAGAGGAGATGGATCCACATATTTGATGTGGCACAAATTTTACTTTGGATGCTCTTCCTGATTAAACCCTCCTATTAATATGGGCTATGGATTACACTTACTTGTAACCCCCGAGGCTGAATTTTGGGTCTCCTCTCAGTCTCAAGCAAGATATCTTTCATGTGTTTCAGGTGTTAACCAGTACACCATGGAGTCACTGAACACTGTTTGTATAATACATCCTTTAATCATGAATGTGCTTTTAAAAATGCTGTCAGACAAAAAGTTAAATTAAAAAATGATCAGCTGCTCCTCTAAGGAGCTTGATGTCTACCTGTACCTGCTGAACAGTTTGATCATGTGATTTGGATGGTCATAGAAACAGAAGGTTCCACATGGTGCCATCTGAATCAGCTTAGATTTAAAGGTAATATGACACTCAGGGAGACCTAATCAGGACTACTGCAATGTGTGTACCTTCCATGGCACTGTGCTCTTGCTTGTTGCTCTTTATATCTGTAGATAAATTCTTCTTCTGTGGCGTTGAATCTTGATTCTCTAACAGCTCCACCTTGTTCACTGCCTGCTGTAATCAAACAAAGATTCAGCTGTGTTTAAATTATTCTACACAAGGTTTTATGCCTGTGATCGAACCTCCTCCTCTCTCCTCTTCAGTGCCTCCAGGATCTGAGCATACTCCTCCTCCTTTTGTTTGGCCTCAGCTATGGTGGCTTCATTCTGTTCGGCGTATGCCATGGCGACCACAGCCAGGATGAGGTTAATGAGGTAGAACGATCCAAGGAAGATGATGACCACAAAGAAGATCATGTACGTTTTACCTGCTGCTCGCAGTGTCTGCAGAAACAGGTGAAAAACAGGTGAAACTAGTCTGATTCTACTCTTTGTTTATATCATAAAAAAAAAAAAAAAAAAAAAAACTTTTGCCCTTTTATATTGATATTCAATTCATTTTTTTATATGGCACCAAAAAACAACAAACAGCTGCCTCAAGGTGCTTTATAATGTAAGGTAAAGACCCTACAATAATTACAGAGAAAAACCAACAGTCAAAATGACCCCCTATGACAGGGATCCTCAAATCCAGGCCTCGAGGTCCGGTGTCCTGCACCTTTTAGATGTATTTCTGCTTCAACACACCTGAGTCAAATATAGAAGTCATTAGCAGGACTCTGGAGAACTTGACTGCATACTGGGGAGGTAATTCAGCCATTTGATTCAGGTGTGTTGGATCAGGAACACATCTAAAAGCTGCAGGACACCGGACCTCAAGGGCTAAATTTGAGGATCCCTGCACTATGAGCAAGCACTTGGTGACAGCAGGAAGGAAAAACTCCCTTTTAACAGGAAGAAACCTCCAGCAGAACCAGGCTTAGGGAGGGGTGGTCATCTGCCACGACCAGTTGGGGCTGAGAGGAGAGAGACAGGACAAAAGACACACTGTGGAAGAGAGCCAGAGATTAATAATAACTAATGATTACATGCAGAGTGGGGTACAAACAGAGTAAAAAGAGTTGAATTAAAAAAAAATACTGCATTATGGGACCCCCCCCCCAGTAAACCATGGCCTATTGCAGCAAGGGAAAAAAAAGGAAAGTTTTAAGCCTAATCCAAATTGGGAGCTGGTTCCACAGAAGAAGGGCCTGAACAATGAAGGCTCTGCCTCCCATTCTAATCTTAAGTATCCTAGGAACCACAAATACGTCTGCAGTCTGAGAGTGAAGTGCTCTATTGGGGTGATATGGTGTTTAAGATAAGATGGGGCCTGATTATTCAAGACCTTGTATGTGAGAAGAATAATTTTAAATTTACTTCACTGGTCTAAGGGAGGAAATTAGTCAAAAACTGACACACAAGTTGACGATGCTTAAACAAGAATTAAACCAAAAGCTAACAGAATGTGTCGCTACGCAGCAGTCACAGGGCAAGGCCATTGTCTACTGAAAGAACAACACAATATTTGTGAAAAGGTGATTGATTTGGAGAGTAGATCTAGAAGAAAAAATATTCATAACTACAAGGTGTCGGAAGGTGATGTGACAATTGACTTCGTACAGAATCTACTCAAAGCAGAACTGCCACTACCTGAGGACATGCTCCTCCAGATACAGCGAGCACAAAGGGCCCTGACATGGAAACCAATTCCCAACGGGACGCCTAGATCAAAAATTGTTAACTTTCTTCAGTATGATATAAAAGAAACAGCCCTTCATCTCACCTGGGGAAAAAAAAGGTGCTAATGAACAAGACAATGTTTTAAATGTCTTTTTCTCATCAAATGGGGCAAGAAATACAAGGGGAGTGGCCATTTTGATCAGTGGGAGGATCAACTTTGAACATATGGCTACAATTAAGGATAGAGAAGGTAGATTTGTACTAGTAAGAGGCAAATTAGATGGAGAGATGGTCACTTTCTATAATGTATATGTTCCACCGGGCGCCCCACCTGAATTCTATATACAAATATTTGACAAAGTAGTGACAGAGGCACAGGGGATACTCATTTGTGGAGAAGACTTTAATAGGGTTTTGAAACCTCAATTGGACTCATCTGGAAAGAGAACGTCTCAATCACAAGAAATAACTAAGAAAATAAACCTTGTGCTAGAGGACACAGGGTTAGTGGATATTTGGAGGCATCTAAATCTGACAACAAGGGATTGTAGTGTCTGATCGATCTGTGTGTTAAAATTGTGTGTTAAACTGCATCTATGTATAGGTTTTCTCCATTAGGATTATGGCCTTGAGTCAGGGCTGCTTTGATTAGTGAATGGTATGAGAGAGTGTAATCTCTTGTTGCTCTCTCTAAAAAAGGAATGACCTCACATACATGCAGGAAATAAGCTATACCTGGTTATTCAGAAAACACTTTATGTAGTGTCTGTATTGTTCTGTTAAACTTTCTATGTGTATGCATATATGGTCTCTCTTCTTAAAGCCTTTATTGTTTGTGCAGAAGGGTAACCTGAGCTTTAAGTTCTAGCCTCAAGCCAGAAGGAATGCACAAAGAGGCCCCCTCTTCTACCTCTCTGGCTTGCCATATAAGGAGATGTCCAGATGTTTAGCTATAGGTTAGGAGGCTGAAGTTTGTTTCTTAACCATGTATGGAAGGCAGGATGTGGAGGTTGCCAACACTACACTATATAACCTTTGTCTTTTCTTATGTTCTGAGAGCTAGGGCCATTAGAGACATACCCTCTCCCAGGTCGCAAAGGAAAGCGCCTGTTTTGACATTGTCTTTTTGTAAATAAACTCTATGTTATACATTAAGACTGTCGGCGAAGGATTTCTTCAACCACATCATGAAACTACAATTTTGCCCCCATAAACTACATTTTTGGCATCACGACATTTTTGGCGTCACGAAACTGAGAACTGCTTGTGGGCAACAGCATGCGGTCAGCTTCTGGGGACTCCATGGCCAGGAGCCTTCTCTCTGAAGTGAGTGTGTGTTTTATTCCAGCTCACACAGCAAAAGCACCTGTGTTGGAGGATTTTTGGGTTTTTGTGTGTGTTGTAGTTATCCTTCGTTTTAAATTTTTAAGTATTTGTGAGGTTGAGAAAAAAAAAAGAGAGGGAGAGAAACAGTGTTAAAGAATGAAGTAAAATAAGAATTAAAAGGAAAAAAAGGACATGGGTGATGGCTGTGAGATTGATCACCTCACTGAGAATGCCCACCCTCGGGGTTTAATAGGTTTAGAGGTCCTTGTGGTCTGTTTAGGATATAAAGGTTGTAGAGACCAATGTCCCAGAACACACCGCAAAAAGCTGCCACCCTTAAAAAGTCCAGGGAAATGGGTTTCGAGGTCCCTCTTTTTATTCTAAAACAGAAGAATGAGTAACTTGGGTCTAGAAGTTCTTTTGTGTCAGAATAAATTGAAAAAGCTGCCCCCCAAAAGACAGGGAAATTGGGTTTAGAGTTCCCTCTTTTTATTCTTAAGACTAAAAGCAAGTATTTGGGTTTACAAGTCCTTTTCTTCTTCAGAATAAATTGTAAAAGCTAGCCCCTGTAAGAGAAGAAATAAGAGTAAAAGAGATAAAAGTGTAAAAGAGAAGAAATAAGAGTAAAAGAGAAAAGTGTAAAAGAGAAGAAATAAGAGTAAAAGAGAAAAGTGTAAAAGAGAAGAAATAAGAGTAAAATGAAAAGAAATAAGAATAAAGATAAGGAAAGAAATAGCTGCTTAATTGGGTTAAGCCTTCAATAATGGAGCTGCTTTAGGTAGGCCTAAATCCTAAGTAAAACATTAGAATTGTTTTCTTAGGTCAGTTTTTTTTTGGGAGGAAAACTGGAAGTGTAAAAAGTTCTATGGAAAAGGTTTTCATCACTGCTGATGAGTTGTGTATGATATAACCTTCTATTTGACTTTGCACTTTAATAGAGGTAGCAGAAATTAATATCCTAAAATTAAGATGAGAAGAAGCGGCAGTGGCAGAGAAGAAAAAGTCGACTAGTCTGTGTATTTCTGTTTCATGTTGAGCGAGACGTGTGTGTGTCAAATTGGTTATTATTTTTGAATAACAAAATTTGACCTGACTTTCCTGGCTCTTTTGTAAAGTCTAAATGTGTTTATGTGAAATGAGATGTGTTTGACCGTTATGTTGTGTGTGTGCCGGCCTGTGAAAGCTTTTGTCTGTGTAGAGAGCAGATCACCTGGGTGTGTAGGCATATGTTCATGTGAATGGATGGATTAAATGTGTGAGAAGGAGCCTTTCACCCCCCCTCCTTCTTATGTGTGTGTGTGTGTGTGTGTGTGTTTGCCCCTCCTTACCCCTGTAGAGCAGAGTGGTGTGTGATTAATAAATTAAGTTTTATTGGCTTTAAAGAGAAGTAAAAGTGTGTGTGAAATGGAATAGTTGGAGTAGAGGATTTGACAATTGGTGTTAACATGTGAAAAAGTGATAATCTGGTACATACATTGTTGTAAACAGAGCATGTGGTTGTGGAGGATTTAAGTAGGAGGAGAGACAGAGCTGTCAGGCCTCTGTCTGCTTAGAGTTGTAAATCATCCACATGTGGTTGTGGACATTTTTGGCCAAGCGTCCATTTTGGTTTTTGGGTGTGTGTGGATTCACCATTTTGTGGAGGTGTGTGTGAATTTGAGCCTGTCCTTTGTTTGTTTATGAGGAGGAGTTCCCCCTCCTTCCTTCTTTTTATTTCTCCTGCGCTTGGAGAATCTGTGTGTGTGGGTGTGGCATCTTGCCTTATGAGGTTACTGCTGATTGGTAATTAAACATAGAGGTTATAGATGTTATATTATGGGTAATGATAAAAAACAACATATGAGTTGCCTGCTATTGTTAGAAATTCAGACACTTCTTTGAGGGCTTTATAGTTAACAGTTTAAGGTTAATATGTTTTAATGATCTAGTTTGGTGCTCTTACAATTTGTGAATCTTTCTGTAAGAGGTCTTTGATGACAGAATTCCATGATTCCTTTTTAGAGGGATTTTGTTAGTTTTATGGTTCCTTGAAATAGAAAAAAAGTGAAAGAGAAAGAAATAAAGTGGGTTCTAAAGAAATGGTGTTTATAGAGAGATTACACGTCCAAGATGCTTGGTAGTGTAATAAACTTGCTCTGTTGATGCTATACTGCAAAGCTATGTGGAGGATGGATATTATTATTATATGTATGTGTGATTTTGTATGTTAATATCTGAACTAATTCTTGCCTTTTCTCTTTGCCCTGCATGAGAGACAAGGGGAGTGGCAACATAGACAGAACCAGAGGAGACATCTGGCCAGAGCCTGAGGGCCAGTGGATCAAACTCCTTGAAAGGCCAGTGTTTTTCTTATTCACAAACTCTTCCTGATATGTTTTTTAAACATTTATGAGTACATATTTACTTTGCTTTTAAAGACATATCTAATTTGGTATTCTATATAGAACATCTGCTTGATTTCAATTCTCTGGCAATTTGGCAAAAGATTGGACACATTTAAGGGGTTTATACTTTGTTGATGTTTGTAATAGTGTGTCTTATGGTGCATATTGAGCTTAATTCTGGTTTGGACAAATTTGAGTTATATTGTTATAGTGGGTTGAATAGTTTTTGCATCAGAACGTTTGTATTTCTTCTGGTGTTGGCAGTTGAGTGTTTACTGATTGTTGCCGAGTGACTAATAAATAAGTGGTTTAAGATTGAGGAAATGATCAATTACTGCTAATGATAAACAAATAAACAGATAAATAAAATTGTCTGATTACAATACCATTGATTAATTGGAAATAAAATAAGTTCTTTGAAAGTTAATTAATTCATTGGGAAAAAAAGGGAAATTTGAGAATTCATTAAAATGTCTGACAATGATATCACAGTTTTGAAAGCAATTACCCCAGTAGAGGTAGTTCAACAGAGTAATCCATTAATTAAATTACTCATTGCAAAGACATCAGAAAAATTGCAAAGACGATGGCCACATATTGATCAACCTTGGCCTAAGGATGGAATTTTTAATCCAGATGTGATTCAAACCATAAGGGTGCTTGTGTCTACATACAAAGCGGAACAAAAGAAGGGGAAGAAAGGAGAACGACGAAAAGTGAAGAGAGAAGTGGAACTGAGCATCTTACAGCTGTTTGACATCGAAGGACAGAAGTTGATACAAGCTACAAAAGAAGAAAGAGAAAAAAGCTTGAAAGAAATTGAGGAAAATACAAAATCAACGCAGAAACTGATGGCTGAAATTAATCTGCCATTCTCACAACTGACTCCAGTACAAAACCTACCTCCATACGAACAGAAAGTGGAGTTTGAAGACGTCTGCTTACAATTACCAGTACTTAATCAAGATGGCAATTACCACATTAAGGATGACAACGATGGAGTAATTGAAGTGGGACAAGCTGAGACCACTACAAAACTGGTTCCAAGTTCTAAAAGTAAAAAGAAGACATCAACCTTGAAGGTTAGGAACAGAAGGATGGGAAAACAACAGGATCAAGAGACTCTCAGACAGCTCAACCAGATAAAACTGGGAGAGAGTAGGAGAAAAGAGGAGAAGCAAGCTGTGGTCATGCAGAGCCAGCAGCCGTCAGATCAACCAGCAATACAAATGCAGCCCAAGCAGGCTGAACCTCAACTGTTGCAGCCATCATTGGTGATTCCAGTGACCTCTTACCCTCAGTCAGTGTATAATCGAGTGCAATCCTGGAGGGAAAGAGGACGAGGAACATTTGGAAGAGGAAGAGGAAGAAGTTTTAATTTAAATTTGCAACAGTTTTCAGAGGGATGTTACAACTGTGGACAATTTGGTCATTTTGCTCGTAATTGCAACAGATCCAGAGGAGTTAGAGGCCAACCAAGTGGATCCAGAGGCCCAGCAAACCCTTTCATGGGAAAGGAACAAGGATTTTAGGGATGCCCAGAGAATCTGAGTGAGTGATGTCAGCTGGTAGCATCAAGACCAGAGAAAGATCCAACAGTAAAGGTGAATAGTGGAGTGGATTTCACCTGTGTGCGACCTGAAGATGCTACACATCTCTGTGTGTGAGGACAATATGTGAGGAATCAAACTACGACCTGAAGAACTCTTGGAAGCAGAGAATTGATGGCTGTTTGTCAGCATGGATTGAAGCAACATCATTGTAATCTTTCTTGGATGCAAGATGGCATTTTGGCCTTTGAAGCAATTAAACAGAGGCTGCAAGAAGCCCCCAGCGTTGGTGCTTCCAGACTATTTTGAGAACTTTTTGAGTGTTTGCCTCTGTGGGTGGTAAATATGCGTGTGGAGTTCTTTGTCAGACAATTGGAATAGGGACAAATTCCCAATATGTTTATTATTCTAGTGCTTATTCAAAAGTGGAGCAGAGACTACCACTATGCTATAGAGTCCTAGTGGGGATTCATTGATGTATGACGAAGCATTATTGGTCATGAGGGTTACCCAGTGAAAATTTTATCTGTAATAGTTGCAGAAATTGCTGAGCTATGGTAAATATACATTGACTATGTCCAGAATTAGAGACTATTTGAGGCTTTTGGAGTGAGAAGATGTCACTTTAGTGAGGTGCGTCACAGCTAATTTAGCCAAAAACTTGCCAAAACCAAAAGATGGTGAAGGATAAATTGAGTGCTGATTATGCATTAGTAAAAGGATAATTTTTTACTAAATTTCTGTCCAGAGAAGTGAAAAGCAGATGGGGATCTTAAGATTGGAAAAGATGGAAGAGAGTTTGTGGATAAGACTGTAAAAGTGATCTTGAAAAATTGGGAAAATTGGGAATTAAATAGTGCCTTGGTGATGTTTATCATCTACAGAGCCAATGAATTTGTGGAAAATGAATGAGGTTTGAGAATTTGTGCTAAGATTTGTCAGCATGCGAACAACTGACTTTGATAATGATGTGGTGATAGAAGGAGTGGTGGAGTAATACTCACTTTGATGTGTACTCCTATTAGATCTTTTATGTTGAGTTTGATTATAATCTTCACATCTGTTTTTATTAGTAGTTGTTAGTTAATTAACTCTTACTAACCATTGTTAATTTCTCTTTGTTTGTTTGTTTATGTCTTATATAGTGATGTGATGCTTCCAAGGGGGGAATTGAGAGAAAATAAGATAAATTGGAAATGCAAAAATGGGAAATAGGAAATTTCACATTTATCTAAAAAAAAAAAAGAAAACTTAATGAATTAACATTTGATGTTTTAATGTTATTTGTGGTTTTTACAGAAGATACTGTTCAGTGTTTATTGTGTCTTTCAGAGAAGGTGTTCAGGAACCCGCTGAGATGAGGGGTTCATACAATTGGACAATAAAAAGGACAGAGATGCTTTGAATCAACATAGTATGGATACCACATGAAGGAGCCAAAGCTGTTGGAGAACTACAGTTGATATTCTTATGTTTGGCTGAATTTATATGATAATAAAATATTGCTTCATTGTATGTTCATTACAGTAACACAATAGCAGAACTTGTGACAGTTTTTCATGTATGCATAACATGTTTGGTTAAATCAACTTAAGAAGGATGTCTGTCATTTGGTAAGTACATTGGAACCTCAGATGTTTTATTCTTTTATTCGATTCTAGGGAGAGAAATGGATAGGTAGGGACAAGGTCCATAGAGAGGTCCGATGGGTCGACCAGCTGATCTAATGGACACTTTTTTGATTTTATTTACTGAGGCTTTCTTGTGTATTTGCTAAATGGTCACATGACAATCACTTTTTTCTTTTTGAGTTCCTCTGAGGTGCCAGAAGTAGGGGTTTTTGCTCCCACACCTCATAGGAAGTCAGGAAAAGTTTTTGTTAAAGTTATGTTATGGGAGAAACTGTTATTTGGAGTAATAATAAATATCTTTGTCTTTTGAAACTTACTTGGAAGTCTCAAAGGGGGGAAATATGTAGTGTCTGATCGATCTGTGTGTTAAAATTGTGTGTTAAACTGCATCTATGTATACAGACAGAAGCATGGATGTGCCATGGGCTCCCCAGTGTCTCCCATTGTAGCCAACCTTTACATGGAGGAAGTGGAAAGTAAAGCCCTTGGTTCTTTCAAAGGGATGGCACCTAGCCACTGGTACAGATATGTAGATGACACCTGGGTCAAAATCAAAACCCAAGAAGTAGAAGCCTTCACTCGTCACATTAACTCAGTGGATAAATACATACGTTTTACCAGGGAGGACACCACAGATAACAAGTTACCATTCCTGGACTGTGCGGTGCTTATCGAGGAAGATGGAAGCCTCAACATTGAAGTTTACCGGAAGCCCACACACACAGACCAGTATCTCCTCTTTGACTCCCACCACCCTCTGGAACACAAACTTGGGGTGATCAGGACCCTACAACACCGTGCGGAAAGTGTTCCCTCTAAGGCAGAAGGGAAGCATAAGGAACACACACACATTAAGAAAGCCCTCAAAACATGCGGTTACCCCAACTGGGCCTTCATCAAATCAGCTAAGATGCACAGGAATGAAGGCCAAACACAAACTACAGAGAATGGGAAGGACAAGAGGAACAACATTGTCATCCCATATGTGTCAGGCTTGTCAGAGAAACTCAGAAGAATTTTCTCCAAGCATGACATCTCAGTATACTTCAAACCAAGTCACACCCTAAGACAAAAACTGGTTCATCCCAAGGACAAACCCGCCAAACACAAGATCAGCGATGTAGTGTATGCTGTTCAGTGCAGTGAAGAGTGCTCGGACCTCTACATTGGTGAAACCAAACAGCCTCTTCACAAACGAATGGCACAACATAGAAGAGCCAACTCGACAGGACAAGATTCAGCAGTACATCTGCATCTGAAGGAAAAAGGGCACTCTTTTGAGGATGCCAATGTCCACATTTTGGACAGGGAAAACAGATGGTTTGAAAGAGGAGTGAAAGAAGCCATCTATGTCCACTGTGAACAACCATCATTGAACAGAGGAGGTGGATTACGTCACCAACTTTCCCCCGCTTACAGTGCTGTCCTGAGCTCCCTTCCCAGACGTCTCAACCCCCATTCACACCTTTGTTCCAGTGACCTCAATAGGCCACAGGAAACAATGGAGCGGAGTCCTAAGTTGGTTTCAACTGAAACCACTGATTAAATATGACCCACGCCCCCTTCACACCTGGGCACATGTGTTCAAGCACATGATCAATAGAGGGTCATAACCACCTCCAGGGGACTATGCCCACAGGGGTTTAAATACCTGGGTCTCTCCACCATTTGGTTGAGAACTGAAGAAGCCTTTCGGATGAGAGGTGAAACGTCTTCAAGAAACAAAAAGAAGTCCAGTCGCCTTTTTCAAGCTCCAGAGACATCTATGTATAGGTTTTCTCCATTAGGATTATGGCCTTGAGTCAGGGCTGCTTTGATTAGTGAATGGTATGAGAGAGTGTAATCTCTTGTTGCTCTCTCTAAAAAAGGAATGACCTCACATACATTCAGGAAATAAGCTATACCTGGTTATTCAGAAAACACTTTATGTAGTGTCTGTATTGTTCTGTTAAACTTTCTATGTGTATGCATATATGGTCTCTCTTCTTAAAGCCTTTATTGTTTGTGCAGAAGGGTAACCTGAGCTTTAAGTTCTAGCCTCAAGCCAGAAGGAATGCACAAAGAGGCCCCCTCTTCTACCTCTCTGGCTTGCCATATAAGGAGATGTCCAGATGTTTAGCTATAGGTTAGGAGGCTGAAGTTTGTTTCTTAACCATGTATGGAAGGCAGGATGTGGAGGTTGCCAACACTACACTATATAACCTTTGTCTTTTCTTATGTTCTGAGAGCTAGGGCCATTAGAGACATACCCTCTCCCAGGTCGCAAAGGAAAGCGCCTGTTTTGACATTGTCTTTTTGTAAATAAACTCTATGTTATACATTAAGACTGTCGGCGAAGGATTTCTTCAACCACATCATGAAACTACAATTTTCACCACCATAAACTACAGGATTATACGTACTACTAACACAGCATGTGTCGTATTCAAAAATTGATTATTTCTTAGCGTTCAGCACAGACACGAACAGAATACAGGATTGTTGTATTGGGACAATGGATATTTCAGACCATTGCCCCATATATCTATCTTTAATGGTAATCCAGAGGAGAAAGCAGACTTACTGGAAATTAAACTCCAGTATATTAAAGGAGCAAAACAATTGTCTGAAGAAATAAATCAGTATTTGAAACTTAATGACAAAGAGGAGACATCCCCACCTATGTTATGGGATGCCTGCAAGGCAGTAATGAGGGGCAGAGTTATCACTATAACTTCTAATTAAAAAAAAAAGGCAGAGCTGCAAGACTTCAAGCACTACAGACAGAGGGCGGAAGTCGTTAAGTGGTTTGCTTATGACTCAGAGTTCCTACCTGGCAAAACAGCCAAAACATTTAAATCATGGTCTAATAAAAGTCTCACAACATACTGGACTTTGTTGAAGGAGGGAAAAGTGACAATCTTCCAGGACCTTAAGGGTAAATTTGGACTACAAAATTTGTATTTGTTTAGATACTTACAAATCAGAGACTATTTTGGGAAAAAAAACTAAAAAAAGAGTCTAAAGCCATATATTTTGGGATTGCCCTCATATGGCTCCATTTTTGGAGAGAAATACATAAGGTCCTGGAAGCAGTCTTCAAAAGGAGAATACTATTTCAATTTGTGGTACTATACCTGGGTAATTTGGAAAGACTTGAACTACAAAAAAATGAATAAATATTTACTTGGAGTGCTATTTGTGGGAACCAAAAAGGCCATAACTTGAAAATGTTTTAAGAAGCAAACTCCTAAAGTAAATGAGTGGATCGATTTGTTATATAGTATTTTCGTAATGGAAAGAACAACCTTTAGACTGAAGTCACAAGGGGTAGTTTTTGATAAATACTCATCAAAATGGTTGAATTGTGTCCAAAATGCCAGACCTGACTTTATGTAACTACCTAATCCCCCCTACCCCTTTTTTTCTCTTTTCCCACTTATGTTGCTGTTTGCTTAAGTATAATGTGAAAATCAATAAAATATAAATGACAAAAAAAAAAAAAAAATTACTTCAAGATTTCTTGCAGTGTTACTGGAGGCCAAGGTAATGCCATCCAGAGTAAATACCTGGATAGACACCACGTTTCAAAGTTTTGTGGGGCAGGGTACAATTACTTCACTTTGATCTGAATTTAGAAGCAGGAAATTAGAGGTCCAGGAACCAGTCTCCTGGAGAGGGGCTGGACTCTGTTACAGTCTGTATTTGCCCTCGGTGACGAGCGGCGTGCTAGGGCAGGTATTCTTATATCCCCCCAGCTTGCTGCCTGTACGTTGGAGTTTTCACCGGTAGATGAGAGTGTTGCTTCCCTGCACCTTTGGGCTAGGGAATAGGTCCTAACTGTTGTTTGCCCTTATGACCTGGATGATAATTAAGAGTACCACCCTTCTTGGAGTCGCTGGGCGGAGTGCTTGAGGGTGCTTCATCTGGTGACTCCATCATCCTGCTGGGAGACGTCAATGCTCACATGGGCAATCACAGTGAAACCTGGAGGGGCGTGACTGGGACGAACAGCCTGCCCAATCTGAACTCGAATGGGGTTTTGTTGTTGGACTTCTGTACAAACCACAGTTTGTCCATAATGAACACCATGTTGAAAGTCAGTGATCAATTTTATAATCGTACCTCACCTGGTAGAGAGTTGAATCAGGTGGCAGGGGAGGATGCTGGACAGAACCAGCACACCTAAACATATTGTGAGGGTGTACTGGGAACACCTAGCAGAGGCCCCAGTGCACGAGATCTTCAACTCCCAGCTCTTCCACAGCATTCTGAGGGAGGCTGAGGACACTGAGTGCTCTAAAAACATGATCTATAGTGTGGGTGGGCTGCTGACTTAACTGAGGCTGTAGTCAGGTGGTGGAAGGAATACTTTGAGGATCTCCTTAATCCCACTGTCATGCCTTCTGTAGTGGAAGCAGAGTCCGAGCATGCGAGACTGGCTCTCCCATCACTGGGGGTTAAGTCACTGAGGTGGTTAAACAACTCCTTGGTGGCAGGGCCCCTGAGGTGGATGAGATTTGCCCTGAGTTCTTGAAGGCTCTGGATGTTGTAGGGCTGTCTTTGCTGACACACCTCTGCAACATCATGTGGAGATCTGGGGCACTGCCACTGGATTGGCAGACCGGGGTGGCTGTCCCCATTTTTAAGAAGAGAGACCGGAGAGTGTGGTCCAACTATTGGTGGATCACACTCCTCAGCCTCCCTGGTAAGGTCTATGCCAGGGTGCTGGAAAGGGGGGGTCTGTCCATTAGTCAAACCTCAGATTCAAGAAGAAGAGTGCAGTTTTTGTCCTGGTTGCAGATTGCTGGACTGGCTCTTCATCCTATCGAGGATATTTGAGTGTACATGAGAGTTTGCCCATCCAGTCTACATTTGTTTTGTGGACTTGGAGAAGGCATTCAATCTTGTCTCTCAGGCTATCCTGTAGGAGGTGCTGTGGGATTATGGGGTGTCGGTCCACAATCACAGCAAAGCTTTTTGCTGCGGTTGTGGACTGCAGCAAAATTTTAGTGACAATAGGTCGGACTCGTTTCCTCTGGGTGTTGGACTGTGCCAGGGCTGCACTTTGTCACTGATTCTGTTCATAATTTTTATTGACAGAGTTTCTAGGCGTAGCCGAGTGGTGGAAGGCTTCCGCCTTGGTGCCCTCAGAATCTCAGGTATTTGCAGATTATGCGGTCCTGTTGGCTTGATCAGGTGGTAGCCTCTAGCTCACAGTGGAACAGTTCGCAGCTGAGTGTGAAGTGGCTGGTATGAGAATTAGCACCTTTACGTGTGAGGCCATGGTCCTCAGCTGGAAAAGGGTGGAGTGCCCACTCAGGGATGAGTTTCTGCTCCAAGTGGTGGAGTTCAAGTACTTCAGGGTCTTATTCACTAGTGATGGAAGAAGGGAATGGGAGATTGACATACGGATCGGGGTTATGTCTGCACTTATGCACCGGTCATGGTGACGAGCAAGCTGAGCATAAAAGCGAAACTCGTGATTCACGGAACAGTCTATGTCCCTAACTTTACCTATGGTCATGAGCTTTGGGTAGTGACAGAAATGATTAGATCACGAATACAAGCGGCAGAAATTAGTTTCCCCAAAGGGTTGCTGGCCTCTCCCTTAGGGTGTCATGTGCAGCAATTCATTAGGGGCTCAAAGTAGAGCCGCTGCTCCTCCACATTGAAAGGAGCAAGTTGAGGTGGTTCAGGCATCTGACTAGGATACCTCCTGGGTCCCTCGTCAGTCAGGTCTTCCGATCATGTCCTACCGGGAGGAGGTCCAGAGGCAGATCCAGGACACACTGGAGAGATTATGTCTCTCGGTTGGCCTGGGAATGATTTGGGGTCCCCCCAGATGAGCTGGTGGAGGTGGCTGGGGAGAGGGAAGCCTGGGCTTCTCTCCTTAGGTTGCTGCCCCCATGACACGGCCCTGGATAGGCGGAAGGAAAATGGATGGATGGATGGATGGAAATTAAAGGCCATCCAGGCTTTTATGTCTTCAAGACATCACCGTGACTGGACGTTTTTCAAGAAACTTAAGAAGTCCCATTGCCTTTTTTTCAAGCTCCAGAGACGACTATGAGCTGGATGACTGAGAACCTACAGAGAAAACTAACTGGTGTGGTTCATCTGGCTTTATGGATAGATAAAACTGCTTTGGGGAAGCATGTATAGTGTAAATAAAATAAAAAAAAAATAAAATTGGTCCTAGCACAGAACCCAGTGGAACTCCACAATTAACCTTAGTGTGTGAAGAAGACTCACTATTTACATGAACAAATTGAAGTCTATTAAATAAATATGATTCAAACCACTATACCTATGTCATACTCTAATCTCTGTAATAAAATGTTATGGTCAACAGTATCAAAAGCTGCACTGAGGTCCAACAGGACAAGCGCAGAGATGAGTCCACTGTCAGAGGCTCTAAGAAGATCATTGGCAACCTTCACTAATGCTGTTTCTGTACTGTGATGAATTCTGAAAACTGACTTCAACTCTTCAAATAAACCGTTCCTCTGCAGATGATCAGTTAGCTGTTTTACAATTACTCTATCAAGAATTTTTGAGCAAAAAGGAAGGTTGGAGATTGGCGTATAATTAGCTAAGACAGCTGGGTTAAGTGACAGCTTTTTAAGTAATGTTTGATTACTGCCACCTTAAAGGCCTGTAGTATATAGCCAACTAATAAAGACAGATTAATCACATTTAAGATTGAAGCATCAACTACTGGACGGACTTCTTTGAGCGGTCTAGTAGGAATGGGATCTAATAAACATGTTGATGGTTTGGAAAATGTAACTATTGAAGTTAACTCCGAAAGATCAATTGGAGAGAGAGAGATTTCTGCTGTAATAAAACTTATTCCCCATTGCTGTGTAATCAATTACAGTAAATGTAAATGTTGTTAAGCAATAATCAGACAGGAAGGGGTTTTCAGGAAATATTTATAAGTTTCCGATTTCTATGCCATATATCAGGACAAGATCCAAAGTATGATTAAACTGGTGGGTAGGCTCATTTACATTTTGAAAGAAGCCAAATGAATCTAATAGTAGATTAAATGGAGTGTTGAGGCTGTCATTTTCAGCATCTACATGGCTGTTAAAATCACCTACTATAATTATTTTATCTAAACTGAGCACTAAATCAGATAAAAAGTCTGATAAATCAGAGAAACTCTGACTAAAGACCAGGTGGACAATAGACAATAACAAATAATACAGGTTTTTGAATTTCCCAATTAGGGTGGACAAGACTAAGAGTCAGTCTTTCAAAAGAATTAAAACTTTATCTGGGTCTTTGATTAAATACTTAGGTGGAATTGAAGATTGCTGCTACTCCTCCTCTTCTACCTGTGCTTTGAGCATTCTGACCTCTAGTGTGACTCGGGGGTGTTGATTCATTTAAACTAACATATTCATTCTACTGGTTACATCCTACTGTAACCAGGCTTCTGATTGTTCTGTGTTCATTTATTTTTTACATTTTCTACCGCATATTGGTCTCTTTGAGTCTTAAAGGCCAAAGGTGTACTTGTCTGATGCTGTTTTTGTCATATTTGCATATGTAATCATGGTGTTTCCAGCTGTCAGATATTTTAAACACCTTTTGTCATAAATTCTGAGAAGGTCAGAAACTTAATGAAACATAACGTGGAAATGTTAATGGGAAGTCCCACAGCAGATAAATCAGGAAACAGTCTGTATATAAAAGATGGATTCATAGCCCTATGCAAAAGTATTGAGCCACACCTCATTTTTTTATACTTTGCTTCCAGGAAGCCAGACTCTTTTTAGTGATCATGACTGACTACACCTGATAGTTTCTCATTGCCAGCATAAAAAGGGTTTGTTTCAATTTAAATCAGATGCATTTATATACTTTATTTATATCATCACATTCACAGTTGCCTCAGGGTGCTTCATACTGTAAGGTGAAGGTTCAAATATATTCGGGAAAGAATTTTATTTTTATTTAAACTGTTATTTAACCAGGTGAACAGATTAAGAACAAATTCTTATTTACAACTGTGGCCTGGCAAAAGGGGAAGCCTTTTGAAGGGAAAGGAATAAAAGAATTAAAAAGAAAAAGAAAATAGTAACAGTAAAATTACAAGACAGTGTAATAACAATCATAAAATGAATCTAGCCACATTACACATTACGTAAAACAACTACAAACATCCTTAAGAACATTTTTTATCTGTCTCTTAAAGGTGAATACTGAGATGAGGGTAGTCAGTTTCAGTGTTCTCTGTAACAAGTTCCAGTCATTTGGAGCAGCGTATGCAAATGCTATGTGGCCAAAACGAGACTTGGTTCTTTTGGTCTTCAGTAATAAATATTGTGATGAACGTGTGCTATATTTCATGACTGCACTCGGAAGCAATAACTGACACAGATATGGGGGTGAATGTCCTAGAAGAGTTTTGTAAATAAGAGTAAACCAGTGAATACTGTGACGAGTGTGCAAAGAGGGCCATTTAACTTGAGAGTAAAGGTGGCAATGATGTGTTACAAAAGGAGCGTTTGTTACAAAGCGAATTGCAGAAAGATAAATTGAATCTAACTTGCTGAGAGTTTTTTTGGTTGCATGTCTGTATATTATATCACCGTAATCAAATAGAGAGAGGATGGTTTTCTCGACAATGGTGCGCTTTGCAGACAAGGTAAATGAGGTTCGATTACGGTATAAAAAACCAAGTCTTGCTTTTACCTTGGATTGTAAGGCCTTGATATGGTCGGAAAAAGTTAAGGCCGAGTCTAGCCAGATTCCTAGGTATTTGTAAGCAGGTACTAGTTCTATACTGTCACCATTTAAGGTGATAAAGTCATTTTTAGAAGAAGAAGAAGCCCCAGATTCATGACCAAACCACATGACCTTTGTTTTCTTAATATTTAACGATAAGTTCAATTTGCTAAAAGCCGACTGTAATTCATGGAATGCGTGAGCAAGAGATTTCACGACCTCATCAGACGAGGGACTGGAGGTGTATAGAATAGTGTCGTCCGCATATAGGTGGACCGATTAATAAAGATTGAAAAAATTGTTGGGCCAAGAACTGAGCCCTGGGGTACTCCCGTAAGAACTGGAAGTGGATTTGAGACATGACAATCAATCTTTACTTGTTGGGACCTATTAGATAGGTAATTGGAAAACCAATCCAGTGACCAACCTGAGATGCCAATACAATTTAATCTGTGTAATAAGAGTATGTGATCAACAGAGTCAAATGCTTTGGCCAGGTCAATGAATATGGCAGCACAATGTTCCTTAAGATCAAGTGCTGAAGTTATATCATTAAGAACCTTTAACACAGCAGTAATACATCTGTGTCCTGAGCGAAAACCAGATTGAGCTATATTAAAGATTTTATACTCGTCCAAGTAGCCAATTAATTGCATGTTTACAAACTTTTCAAAAACCTTAGATGCATACGGAAGGACGGATATGGGTCTGTAGCAGACCCATATCCGACCCATAATTCATTATTATCAGGTCCCTGAGAAGCCCTCAGTTGATCCTGGTTCTAGTTCTATCTAAATAAAAATGAATTGAATTGCCTTCTAGTCATTATCCTCTCATATCTTCTGTTCCTTTGCTTTTATTCAGTAAGACCTGAAACAAGTAACTGAGATCATAAACTCGACATGAAAGAGTTTACTGAGCTCAGAGACTAGGTGAACAGTAGATTTATTATCTCATAGAATTTATACAACCAGAGCATTTGCTCCCTATTGAGCATTAGAAAGAATGCAGGTTTTTCTAATTAGAGGTTGCATCCATTTTTAAAGGCTGTGTCTGGAAACAGCCTGTAGTGGACCACTGAGTTACTGACCAGCTGGAACAGATTTTCCCAGAAGTCCTGAGTCATGAGTCTGAACAAAGCCAGGAATGCCCAGCCAAATGTGTCGTAGCTGGTATAGCCGTAGTTTGGGTTTCTCCCTGCCTTCATACAGATGTAACCATCTGGACAAACCCTGAACACATTTTCAAAATCATTATTGTTGATAATAGGGTTAGGGTTAGTATTATTAATTATGATTATTTGAATTATTATGTTGACATACCCAGCATCAGAGCTGTTTCCACACAGCAGAGCATCAAGATGACCAGGAAGATAGTAATGGTTCTCTGTGAAACACAGACAGATTTTACAGCTGAACGTAGTATCCTTCAGAGGTCTAAGCCTAACCCTAACCCCTGAAGTCTCCCTACCTGGGTTGTTGATATACTCATAGAAATCAAAGACACTGCTTCCTGTATTGTTGTTGTGAGTGTCATTGATATGGAAACTGGCATTAAGGTTGATATCTGCCGTGTGGTTGCTATGCAATGGTGGCAGCATCAGGACGCATTTTTGCCTCAGGTTTCCCATGAAAAGCTGAAGACCAATCAGAGCAAAGACACTGAGGCAGAAAACTGTCAGGATCATGACATCAGCCAGTTTCTTCACTGATTGGATGAGGGCTCCAACAATCGTTTTCAGACCTGTGGATGGGATGGGTGTTAAAATCCAATCACAAACACAAAGTCATCAGTATAAAGAAACTAAAATCACTGCAGTTTGTTTGATGGTTATATTTTTTAACAGGTTTAAGGCAGAGAAATCCTCTCTCTCTCACACACACACACACACACACACACACACACACACACACACACACACACACACACACACACACACACAAAAAAAAAAAAAAAACACTGACCAGGGATGACAGTAATGGTTTTGAGGGCTCGAAGAACTCTGAATGTCCTCAATGCAGAAACATTTCCCAAATCCACAAATTCTGTCAAATACCTGAAAGAGACACATCATCATCATCATCACTTTCATTATTGCCATTATCAACATTTTCACCTTCTTGATCATCACCTCCATTATATCACCTTTATCTTCATCTTTTTTCACTGTTTGAATTTTAACTTTGATGATAGAGTAGAAATTTTTTTCATCTTTACAATTAGAGCTGCTTTAAAGGCTGTTTTATCAACAAAAAAAAAGAGAAAATTATGTCTTGACTTAGTACACTAAATTAAAAAGCAGTCTTTATTTTAATGACTAATATGCTGTCTGGTCATGCAGTTCTCTCAGGTGTTTCACTGATTATTACGCCATGCTGATGACCATGAAGTCCAGCCAATTCCACGGGTCTCTGAGGAAGGTGAATTCTCCAATGCAGAATCCTCGAGACAAAACTTTGGTTGTTGCCTCAAATGTGTAGATGCCTGTGAACACGTATCTGCTCAACAGAGAAACAGTAAAACACAAAATTCATAGAAATGCAGATATAACTTGCCACAATTAAAAGGTTAATTATATACACTGTCCAGCCAAAAAAAAGAAACATGATGTCCCAAGTAGAAATGTGGTTGGAAAAAAATTCTGAATGATTGTAAATGGGGATCATATTGCAAAAAAAAAAAAAAAAAACAACAGTAGAACAGTGAAAGTAAGAGCATTTCCACATGTACAATGTGAAGAGAACTCAAGGGACTAGATAACTGTGTAGTCTTAAGAAAACAAAAAGACTTCAGTTTGCTAGGAAGCATAAAGACTGGACTCTGGAGCAATGGAAGAACGGTCATGTGGTCTTATGAGTCCAGGTTTACCCTTTTCCAGGTTTTTCCAGCAATTGATTTTTTTTTCTTCTTTGATGGCATGGCCATATTCCAAGATGAAAATGTCAGGATTCATTGTTCTCAGATTGTGAAAAAGTGGTTCAGGGTGCATGAGATATAATTTTCATACATGACCTGAACCCCACTAAAAAACTTTGAGATGGGCTGGAGAAGACTTGACATAGCAGTAATCAATACAAGAAAACTTAATACAACTCTGAATGGCAATAAATGTGACATTTCATAAGCTTTTTGAAATCATGCCATGGTGAATCTGTGTTGTCATCAAAATATTAGTGGGTGATTTATATTTTTCTTCTTCTTTTAGACAGGCAGTGTATATATGCTGTTAGACTCAGAATCTGCCATGAATTCGTTCAGAAGCAGACCCAAAATACAGACCAGAGATCAAAGTAACAGAGTGAGCTTTATTTTAAAGATGATAGCCTCTGTCCAAAACCAAAGATACTCCAACAATATAAACTGTTGGATATTTTTATCACTCTGATATCGGTATTTCACTATATCATTTATTAGTACCTATATTAATCTGAATTAATGGTCACATTGTATATTATTTATCACCTATATTGTTACTCATACACTCAAACACTGCATGCTTTAGGTGAGTGGAAAGGACTGAGGCCTGCTCTGCCCAGGGCCTTGGGTTTTTTCCACTAGTAGAACTGCACTCATTCATATTTAGAGGCTCACCTTTGTACACAGTGCGCTTTTGACACAGCACTGCCAGAGTGAAGGTCAAGTAGCGGGGAGTGTGTGTCCCGAAAAGGGGAGTTGAAGTTCCACCTGAGCTACTGTAATAATGTAAGGGAGTATTGAGATAAGACCGCCCAAAAGTGTTTCTAGTAATGTGAAAATATGGTTAGAAGGGCGGGGTAGTGCTCCGGTGGGAGGTATTTTTATGTGGGAATGTTGTTTGTCTTGGCAGCCCCCGGAGAACAGTCATGGAGCCATTGCATGAGGATCAAACTCATAGTGGATTGGGAGCATCCTTCTATGCCCACTGGTCCTGATAACAGCAGGGGGGAGGTGTGAGTTTGGGTAATAAAAGGCAGAGGTAAAGTTGGGAGGGAGCTCTTTTTGCTCTTTTTTAGCACAATTTCTGCTCTTCCTCTCTCCCCTTTGCAGCGGCTCCAAGGCTCTCACTCCTGGGAGGGCTTTTGCCTTCTTGTACTCTGTTTAACTCTGGACCTCTTCTTTCACCCCATTTTACTCACTTTTTCACTCATTACTTTCTTCCACTCTCTTGTACTTTACTTGTCCCCTCTTACCTTTTAACTTCACTCACTTACGGTCCTTTCCTCTCTTTTTACATGTCTGTGTATTTCTCAGTCTCAACTATGTTACTGTCTGTGTTTTGGTCTTTCTCTGTGTTTTGTGTAACTAAGATGTCTAATAAACAGCCTGCACTGGAACCTGTTCATCCCAGTGATTTATTGGAAACTTTGGATTTAATGGGGTTGGAATTTTCGGCCAAAAGGAACATGGAGACCCTTAAAAATGTTACCAACAAAACCTACAGGTAACAAACAGGGGACAGTAATACAGAGACTTTGTCATGACCCTTGGTCTCCCTGTGCGTGTCCTGCCAGTTCTTGTTCTCTCGCTCTCTCTCTCGTTTTGTCTCCTGGCCAGTGACTCAGGGGTGGAGACCAGAACTGGACTCCGCCCTATGGGCACTCTTCCTCCCAGAGGTTAGGAGACTCACTTGTTCTTGATGATCTTGTGAAGACCACTATTTAAGCAGGCGAGCTGCCATTAGTCTTCGCTGGATCATTGACTGTATCACAGTTTGTGTTGCTGACTCCAGTACCAAGTTTTGTTATTGTTGCTGTGCTTATTTGGTTTGTTACTTACCTGCTTGTTTCCTGTCGCTCAGATCACCTGGAGTTGGAGAGGAGAGGCTTGTCACGAGAAACGAAAAGGATTGCTAAGTCTAGACTGGAGCAAGAAGACCCAAGCTCCCTGGAGGACCACAGCATTATCTATTGATCTGAACTCTGTAAATTTTGTTAAACTTTTATTGGGAGTCCTGCTTTTGAGTCTGCCTGCCACTGGGCATGTCAGACTTACTTGGGAAACAACGGTGGAATGACAGATGATCTGACAAGGACTCCAAGAAAGAGAGGACTGTTTATACACACACAAGGTTAATTAGGGCAGTGGAAACAGGTAACAATACACAGTTGAACTTAATCTAGACAATGAGACAAGAAGGGAAGTAAAACTAAATGCAAAACACAAGAGACAAAACTACCCAAACAAAACAGGATTGAATAACAGCTATGTCTGAAAAACAGAAACAAGAGGAGAAAGACACAGGAGGGGAAACACTAAGGCAACTAAGACTAACAGACTGAAATTAATATAATAAACAGGAGCCTTTTCCAGGAAGCAGGTTCAACAAAGTCTGAATGTTAATGGTTAATGCTCCGACTCCTGTCAGAACGGCCCTGGTAAATGCTAGATTGCTAGCCAACAAGTGAGTCTAATGCTTTCTGTGAACATTTGCCACCTGACTGCACGCACTTTAACTCTCCGAGGATGTCAGGATGCAGCAGAGGCACAGCGACTGTTAACAAAGAACGATGTAAGTGGAAACAGGTCAAACTGACAATTTCTTATTCTAGCTTTGAAATCAACTAATCTGAAGTTTGCTCTGCCCTCCTGGTGTTTTGCGCTGGTGTATACAGACCACCCAAGTATAACAAAGACCGAATTTTAATAGTTGGTGATTTTAATATTCAGGTATGTTGTCCTTTGAATCCATTGGCCAATGATTTCCTGCATCTTATTGACTCTTAACTTTGTACAGTCTTTGTTGAGTCCAACACAGGAATGTGGGCACACTCTTGACCTTGTTTAAAATTATGGTTTTACTGTTTCTAACTTACAGGTTTGTGATGCTGCTTTTTCTGACCATGGGCCCGTTGTGTCTGTGTAGATTCTCAGTTATCCAGGTCATAGTAGTCTCTGGAGCTTGAAAAAGGCGACTGGACTTCTTTTTGTTTCTTGAAGACGTTTCACCTCTCGTTTCACCTCCTTTCGGATGAGAGGTGAAACGTCTTCAAGAAACAAAAAGAAGTCCATGGGCCCGTTGTTTTTACATTCAAGGAAATTTGAAACAGCCAGCTAAGGCTAATCGTAGATTTGGTAAGATCATAATTCATGTCAACAGTAATGACACTCAGTTATGCCAATCAGAGGTCACTGAAATTAATATTGAATTGGTGTGTAACTTTGCAAAAACAATGTCAGACTCTGTAGTGTTCACTGGGCCCATCCCCAGTCGGACCAGGAGTGACATGATTATTCATGAATCTGAGTGGTGTCCAAAAAAACCCAATGTGGGCTTCATAGATAATTGGGAAAGTTTCTGAAGAAAACCTGGTCTTGTTAGGAGAGACGGCATCCATTCCACTTTGGATGGAGCAGCTCTCATTTCTAGAAATCTGGACAAATTTATTAACCCTCCTAAAACCTGACTACCCAAGGTTGAGACCAGGAAGCAGAGTTGCAGTCTTACACGCCTCTCTGCAGCTTCTCTCCTCCTGCCATCCCCCCAAAACCCCATCCCCATAGAGTCGGTGCCTGGACGAGGAGGAATCACTGGAGGCCGACCGCGCTCCCAGCGGCGGCGGCGACGACGAGGGGGAGTCACTGGAGGCCGACCGCGCTCCCAGCGGCGGCGGCGACGACGAGGGGGAGTCACTGGAGGCCGACCGCGCTCCCAGCGGCGGCGGCGACGACGAGGGGGAGTCACTGGAGGCCGACCGCGCTCCCAGCGGCGGCGGCGACGACGAGGGGGAGTCACTGGAGGCCGACCGCGCTCCCAGCGGCGGCGGCGACGGGGAGCAGGCACCGGAGGCCGACCGTGCTCCCAGCGGCGGCGGCGGAGACGAGGAGAAGACACTGGAGGCCGACCGCGCTCCCAGCGGCGGCGGCGGAGACGAGGAGAAGACACTGGAGGCCAACCGCGCTCCCAGCGGCGGCGACGACGAAGACACACCAGAGCCGCAACATGCCCGGACTCCCCTGAGCCCAGGGCGGTCAAGGACACAGGAAACTCGGAAGGTCCGAACCGAGCGGGACCCCCTGGCGGCTCGGACTGAGCGGAACACTCCGAAGACTCCGGCGGCTCGGACTGAGCGGGACCCCCTGGCGGCTCGGACTGAGCGGGACCCCCTGGCGGCTCGGACTGAGCGGAACACTACGAAGACTCCGGAGGCTCGGACTGAGCGGGACCCCCTGGCGGCTCGGACTGAGCGGAACACTCTGAGGACTCTGGCGGCTCGGACTGAGCAGGACTCTCCAGATGCTCGAACACTGGATGCGCAGGCTGGGGCTGCTTTGCAAGGCATAGTGCGGGTGAGTCTGATGGTGAGGATGATGGCGACATGGGAGTTAACTGGGACTCTGACTCAGAGGCCAGAGACTCAACAGCAGTCGACGGGAGAGACCGGGGCTGAGACAAAGAAGCTGAGTGCGTGGGAGCTGACACTGGGGAAGCTGAGTGCGTGGGAGCTGACACTGGGGAAGCTGAGTGCGTGGGAGCTGACACTGGGGAAGCTGAGTGCGTGGGAGCTGACACTGGGGAAGCTGAGTGCGTGGGAGCTGACCCTGGGGAAGCTGAGTGCGTGGGAGCTGACCCTGGGGAAGCTGAGTGCGTGGAAGCAGGCCGGGAGACGACTGGCTGCGTGGAAGCAGGCCGGGAGACGACTGGCTGCGTGGAAGCAGGCCGGGAGACGACTGGCTGCGTGGAAGCAGGCCGGGAGACGACTGGCTGCGTGGAAGCAGGCCGGGAGACGACTGGCTGCGTGGAAGCAGGCCGGGAGACGACTGGCTGCGTGGAAGCAGGCCGGGAGACGACTGGCTGCGTGGAAGCAGGCCGGGAGACAGAAAGAGCAGACTGCGAGCTAGAGAGGGCAGACTGCGTGGGAGTAGGCTGCGAGCTAGAGAGGGCAGGAGCTGAGGGAACTGACTGAGAGGGCACTTAAACTGCTGACACTGGGGACCAAGGAAGAGCGACTGGAGCTAGAGCTGACTGAGGGCGAGGGAGAGCGACTGGAGCTAGAGCTGACTGAGGGCGAGGGAGAGCGACTGGAGCTAGAGCTGACTGAGGGCGAGGGGGAGCGACTGGAGCTAGAGCTGACTGAGGGCGAGGGGGAGCGACTGGAGCTAGAGCTGACTGAGGGCGAGGGAGAGCGACTGGAGCTAGAGCTGACTGAGGGCGAGGGAGAGCTGCTGGCTGCGTGGGAGCAGACTGAGGGAGAGCCGACTGCGTGGAGACTGACTGAGAGCTAGAGAGAGCTGACTGCGTGGAAACTGACTGAGAACTAGGGAGAGCTGACTGCGTGGAAACTGACTGAGAGCTAGGGAGAGCCGACTGCGTGGAGACAGACTGAGAGCTAGGGAGAGCTGAGGCTGAGGGAGCTGATGCGGGGAGAGCTACAGAGGCTGACTGAGACTGAGCGGTGGCTGGAGCTACAGCTGACTGAGACTGGGAGGTGGCTGGAGCTACAGCTGACTGAGACTGGGAGGTGGCTGGAGCTACAGCTGACTGAGACTGGGAGGTGGCTGGAGCTACAGCTGACTGAGACTGGGAGGTGGCTGGAGCTACAGCTGACTGAGACTGGGCGGTGGCTGGAGCTACAGCTGACTGAGACTGGGAGGTGGCTGGAGCTACAGCTGACTGAGACTGGGAGGTGGCTGGAGCTACAGCTGACTGAGAGACAGGCTGAAGAGGCACTGTGGACGACACTGAAAACTGCTGTGAAGGCTTGGACCTGGCTGCCCCCACCCGCGGAACAGGTACGGGTGCAGAGGTCAGCCCGTCCGTGGCTGCCCCCACCCGCGGAACAGGTACGGGTGCAGGGGAAGCTGGAGCTAAGGGAGCTGGAGCAGGGTGAGCAGAGGGAGCTGGAGCTAACTGAGGGGTCTGGGACTGCGACTGAGGGGGAGCTGGAGCTACAGCTGACTGGGAACACTGCGACTGAGGGGGAGCTGGAGCTACAGCTGACTGGGAACACTGCGACTGAGGGGGAGCTGGAGCTACAGCTGACTGGGAATACTGGGAAGAAGCTAAGGGAACTGACCGGAGTGGCTGAGAGGCTGCAGCAGTGGTCTGTGGTGCTGGCTGTAGGTGAAGGGTGGTGATTACAAAGTCTTTCACTAACCCGTGCAAGGAGTCCAACAGCCAAGGGAAACTGGCAATCAGGTCTTGAAGCCTGGTGGTGATGACTTCCTGTTCCTCCTTACACGGGTCAGATAACAAGTCCAAGCATAATCGGTCCACTCTTCGGATCAGAATTTTCCTGCTCTCCTCTGAGAGGGAGGAAGCAGCAGAGTACATGACGGGCTGAAGTTGCTCTTTCTGCTGCTGAGAGCTAAACTTCCACGCCACGGAAGCGGGCTGTAGACTCGGCTGTGCAGACGGCTGGGATAGCCGCGGCGTTATACCACGCGGCGCCGGAAAAAACTCCTCCTGCAGCTGCCGGGAATCCCTCCCCCTCCCTTGCTGCTCCGTCTGTGAGAGGGAAGAGGGGCGAGCGAACGGAGAGGCAGGTGAGGGAGCGGCCGGCGCCAAAAACAGTCCGCCCACGCGGCAGACCTGCGGTTTAGGCGGGGGCGGTGAGCGGCGTCGCCGGGAACCGTTCAAAAAAGCTGGTCCCCCCAGCGCCAGGCGAGTGCCGTTGTAGCGGCCGGAGCTTGCAGGGTCTTTAGTATGGTCGCGTCGTTCTGTCATGGCCGGGGAGGAAACAGGCGAGGAATGGCTGACACGAAGGACTCCAGAAGTCAGCGTAACTTAAAAGGGATTTATTTAAGCAGGGGAAAAACAAATACAAAAATCTTGGAAGGGAGACGACGGGCAAACACAGGGAACACATGGGCACACAACATCAACGACGCGACAGAGAACAAATGAAAACTGAGGGCTTAAATACACAATGGGTAATCAGGGCAAGAGGAAACAGCAGGGAACAACAGGTGAGGCAAATGAAACTAATCACACGGGGGGAAGCAAAACTAGACACGAAGCACAGGGAAATCATACTGACAAAATAAAACAGGAAGTGATAAACCAAGGAACACGCAGACGAGTCACAACACGGGGAACAAGACAAACATACTGGGAGGAGAAGCTCAGGAAATAAACTAAACACAAAACGCTGGGCAAACGGCCCAGGACGTGACATCAGGGTCAAGACAAAATGACAAAACAGTCGAGACCATGGATGCAGAGGAGACAGGGACAAAGGGATCAAGAACAACAAAACAAACTGGGAAATAACAAAACTCAGGGAAAATAAAACTAAACACAAAACGCTGGGAGGACAGCCCAGGACCACGACAATATGGAATAGAAACTGAAGACTTAACAGTATTCCCTGAAAGCCCCCTCCTGTCTGATCATTTCTCAGTAACATTTACATTTACTTTAATGGATTACACAGCAGTGGGGAATAAGTTTTATTACAGTAGAAGTCTTTCTGAAAGTGCTGTAACTAAGTTTAAGGATCTAATTCCTTCATTATTATGCTCTTCAGTGCCATGTGCCAACACAGTGCAGAGCAGCTACCTAAACTCTGCTCCCAGGGAGGTAGATTATGTTGTCAATAGTTTTACATCCTCACTGTTTATTCAATTCAATTTTATTTATATAGCGCCAATTCACAACAAACAGTCGCCTCAAGGCGCTTTGTATTGTGGGTAAAGACCCTACACTAATACAGAGAAAACCCAACAATCAAAATGATGACTTTGGATACTGTGGCTCCTCTGAAAAGGAAAGCTTCAAATCAGAAGTGCCTGACTCCGTGGTATAATTCACAAACGCACAGCTTAAAGCAGATAACCCGAAAGCTGGAGAGGGAATGGTGTCTCACTAAATTAGAAGATGCTCATTTAGCCTGGAAAAAGAGTTTTTTGCTCTATAAAAAAGCCCTCCATAAAGCTAGGACATCTTACTACTCATCATTAATTGAAGAAAATAAGAACAACCCCAGGTTTGTTTTCAGCACTGTAGCCAGGCTGACAAAGAGTCAGAGCTCTGTAGAGCCGAGTATTCCTTTCACTTTAACTAGTAGTGACATCATGGATTTCTTTACAAATAAAATTTTAACCATTAGAGAAAAATTATTCATAACCATCTCAAAGATTTATCTTCATGTTCAGCTGCTTTCTGTCATGGCCGGGGAGGAAACGGGCAAGGAAGGGCAAAAACGCAGGACTCCAGAGGTAACTTAAAAGGGCGTTTATTCCACCGGGGAAACACAAAAATACAAAAACCTTGGAAGGGAGGCACAGGGAGACGAAGGGCAGGCGCAGGGAACACAGGAACACAGGAACACAGGAATACAGGAACACACGGACACACAACGTCACGACGCAACAGAGAACAAAACAAAACTGAGGGCTTAAGTACACACTGGGTAATCAGGGCAAGAGGAAACAGCAGGGAACAACAGGTGAGGCAAATGAAACTAATTACACAGGGGAAGCAAAGCTGAACACAAAGCACAGGAAAACCAGACTGTCAAAATAAACAGGAAGTGACAAACCAAGGAACATACTGACTAAACACGGGGAACAGGCACAGACTCAGGACAGAGACGCAGACATATCACAACACTAGGAAATAAACTAACACAAAACGCTGGGCCAACGGCCCAGGACATGACAGTACCCCCCCCTCAAAGGCCGGCCCCCGACGGCCAAAACCAGAAACAAAACCAGAGCAAAACACGGGGATGAGAAAACAAAAAACAACCGGACGAAACAAAAAGCGACGGCACAAGGCCGGAGAGCTCCAATGTCCAAAACAGGGGGTCAAAACAAGGAACAGTTCAGGAGCTATGACAAAACAAAAACAGCAGCCGGCAAGGGGAGAAAACAGTCCATAGTTCAGGGGAGCGTATGGGAAGGCCCAAAACAAAAAACACAGTTCAGGAGGCTGCAGAGGCCAAAGGCCACAAAGGAGAGTCCCAACGAGGGAGGCCGACCGCGCTCCCAGCGGCGGCGGCGACGAAGACGAGGAGGAACCACTGGAGGCCGACCGCGCTCCCAGCGGCGGCGGCGACGAGGACGAGGAGGAATCACTGGAGGCCGACCGCGCTCCCAGCGGCGGCGGCGACGAGGACGAGGAGGAATCACTGGAGGCCGACCGCGCTCCCAGCGGCGGCGGCGACGACGAGGGGGAGTCACTGGAGGCCGACCGCGCTCCCGGCGGCGACGGGGAGCAGACACTGGAGGCCGACCGCGGGGTATGCGGCGGCGGAGAAGGGCGACCCCGGGCTCTGGTGGGGAACCCTCGGGCGACGTGGAGCGCTCGGACTGAGCAGAGACCCCCACCGGCTCGGACTGAGCGGGACCCCCTGGCTCGGAGCGCTCGGACTGAGCGGGACCCTCGTGCGCGGAGCGCTCGGACTGAGCGGGACCCTCGTGCGCGGAGCGCTCGGACTGAGCGGGACCCTCTGGCGCGGAGCGCTCGGAGTGAGCGGAGACCCCCATCGGCTCGGACTGAGCGGAGACCCCCATCGGCTCGGAGTGAGCGGAGACCCCCATCGGCTCGGACTGAGCTGAGCCCCTGGGCTGAACGGGGCCTACATAGTGAGGCACCGGATGCGTAGGCTGGGACCGCGGAACAGGGCACACTGCTACTTTATTGAGCAGCAGGGGCTGCTCGGGGACTAGCCGAGGTGCAGGGGACTGCGTGGAAGCAGGCCGGGAGACGACGGGCTGCGTGGAAGCAGGCCGGGAGACGACTGGCTGCGTGGAAGCAGGCCGGGAGACGACTGGCTGCGTGGAAGCAGGCCGGGAGACGACTGGCTGCGTGGAAGCAGGCCGGGAGACGACTGGCTGCGTGGAAGCAGGCCGGGAGCTAGGGAGATCTGGCTGCGTGGAAGCAGGCCGGGAGCTAGGGAGATCTGGCTGCGTGAAAACAGGCCGAGAGCTAGGGAGATCTGGCTGCGTGGAAACAGGCCGAGAGCTAGGGAGATCTGGCTGCGTGGAAACAGGCCGAGAGCTAGGGAGATCTGGCTGCGTGGAAACAGTCCGAGAGCTAGGGAGATCTGGCTGCGTGGAAACAGGCCGAGAGCTAGGGAGATCTGGCTGCGTGGAAACAGGCCGAGAGCTAGGGAGATGTGGCTGCGTGGGAGCAGGCTGAGAGCTAGCTGACACTGGGGCCTGAGAGGGAGCTACTGGAACTGACTGAGAGTGGAGTGGACAGGGAGCGACAGGAGCTGGGGCTGACTGAGTGCTAGGGGGAGCGACAGGAGCTGGGGCTGACTGAGTGTTAGGGGGAGCGACAGGAGCTGGGGCTGACTGAGTGCTAGGGGGAGCGACAGGAGCTGGGGCTGACTGAGTGCTAGGGGGAGCGACAGGAGCTGGGGCTGACTGAGTGCTGGGGCTGACTGAGTGCTAAGGGGAGCGACAGCAGCTGGGCTGACTGAGTGCTAAGGGGAGCGACAGGAGCTGGGGCAGACTGAGTGCTAAGGGGAGCGACAGGAGCTGGGGCAGACTGAGTGCTAAGGGGAGCGACAGGAGCTGGGGCTGACTGAGTGCTAAGGGGAGCGACAGGAGCTGGGGCTGACTGAGTGCTAAGGGGAGCGACAGGAGCTGGGGCTGACTGAGTGCTAAGGGGAGCGACAGGAGCTGGGGCAGACTGAGTGCGAGGGGGAGCGACAGGGGCTGGAGCAGACTGAGTGCGAGGGGGAGCGACAGGGGCTGGAGCAGACTGAGTGCGAGGGGGAGCGACAGGGGCTGGAGCAGACTGAGTGCGAGGGGGAGCGACAGGGGCTGGAGCAGACTGAGTGCGAGGGGGAGCGACAGGGGCTGGAGCAGACTGAGTGCGAGGGGGAGCGACAGGGGCTGGAGCAGACTGAGTGCGAGGGGGAGCGACAGGGGCTGGAGCAGACTGAGTGCGAGGGAGAGCTACAGGGGCTGGAGCAGACTGAGTGCGAGGGAGAGCTACAGGGGCTGGAGCAGACTGAGTGCGAGGGAGAGCTACAGGGGCTGGAGCAGACTGAGTGCGAGGGAGAGCTACAGGGGCTGGAGCAGACTGAGTGCGAGGGAGAGCTACAGGGGCTGGAGCAGCCTGAGTGCGAGACAGCGCTGCTGGCTGCGTGGAAGCAGCCTGAGTGCGAGACAGAGCTGCTGGCTCTACAGCTGATTGGGGAGACCGAGACTGAGCTGCTGGCGCTAGAGCTGACGCTACTGCTAACTGGGGAAACGGAGAATGAGCTGGCGCTACAGCTGACTGAGGCGAGAGTGACCGTCTCCGCGGCGTTTTACCGCTCTGCTCCCGCGGCGATTCTCTCTGATGCTGCCGGGAGCTTGGTCTTCCTCCGTCAGCAGCAGGCAGTGGTGACGCGGAAGTGGTGGGAGGCCAAGGACCCCTGTGACCCAGGAATCGGAAAAATGACTCCTCTGGACTCTGCCGGCTCCAGGAAAACGTCTCTCCGCTTCCTCCGGTATCTCGTCCTCCGTGGCTGCGGCGACTGCTGAGAAAAGGAGGGACCAGCAAGCGGAGTGACAGGTGAGGGAGCGGCCGGCGCCAAAAACAGTCCGCCCACGCGGCAGACCTGCGGTTTAGGCGGGGGCGGTGAGCGGCGTCGCCGGGGACCGTTCAAAAAAGCTGGTCCCCCCAGCGCCAGGCGAGTGCCGTTGTAGCAGCCGGAGCTTGCAGGGTCTTTAGTTTGGTTGCGTCGTTCTGTCATGGCCGGGGAGGAAACGGGCAAGGAAGGGCAAAAACGCAGGACTCCAGAGGTAACTTAAAAGGGCGTTTATTCCACCGGGGAAACACAAAAATACAAAAACCTTGGAAGGGAGGCACAGGGAGACGAAGGGCAGGCGCAGGGAACACAGGAACACAGGAACACAGGAACACAGGAATACAGGAACACAAGGACACACAACGTCATGACGCAACAGAGAACAAAACAAAACTGAGGGCTTAAGTACACACTGGGTAATCAGGGCAAGAGGAAACAGCAGGGAACAACAGGTGAGGCAAATGAAACTAATTACACAGGGGAAGCAAAGCTGAACACAAAGCACAGGAAAACCAGACTGTCAAAATAAACAGGAAGTGACAAACCAAGGAACATACTGACTAAACACGGGGAACAGGCACAGACTCAGGACAGAGACGCAGACATATCACAACACTAGGAAATAAACTAACACAAAACGCTGGGCCAACGGCCCAGGACATGACACTTTCAGTACTGCTGGTATTTGTTTAGATGGCTGTGCTCCAGTTGATCTTTCAGAGTTAACTTCAATAGTTACTTCCTCCAAACCATCAATATTTTTATTAGATCCCATTGTCAATAGACTGGTCAAAGGCGGCAGCACAAAGCTGGGAACAGTCCACAGCGAAAAACTCAAGGATCAAAGCAAAACAAAAAGCTAAACAGTTCTTGGGGTCAACCGCAGTGGCGACGACAAGGCGAGGCAGGAGGCCTCCCTACAGAGGGAGCAGGAGCTGAGGGGACTGGGACCAAAACTGAAGGGACTGAGACAGGAACTGAGGGGGCTGAGACTGAAGATGAAGACACTGAAAATGAGGAGACCAAAACTGAACTGACCGGAGGAACCAAGGGGGTTAAGGAGCTAACTGAAGAAGACACTGGTGGAACTGAAGCTAAAGCAGAGGGAACTGACTAAGAGGGTAGGGAAACAGCTGACACTAGCCTCTTTCCCACCAACAGGGTTCCGGAGCCGGAGCCGTGAATTGAACCGTTAGGCGGGTTTTCCACCGCCGAAGCACTCGGTGCTCGGCCGAAAAACGGGTTCAATTCCGGCCCCGCAAACTAGCTGGTCTGGAACCAGGAACCCGTGCCGAAAGCGGCAAAGGGGCGTGACTCTGCCGACTCAACATCAAGTTTTCTACCATATTACATGTGTATTACATGAGAAAAGCGAAGCGATTTTCACGGCTGTGAATTAGGTTGGGCTCTAAGGCTGAACTTGCTGCTTTGTATCGGTTCATATCACAGATAAAAGGACACAAAGTACGTACTTGTCGTCTTGCTCTAATCGCTGTCTGTGTTTACCTCTGTGCTGCACAGAGATGCTGCAGTAGTTTGGTTTGGACCCTAAAACGTATTTGCAGCACAAGAAAGGAGAGCGTGTTCTCCCACGTTTGTGACCTTCGGCTTCCGTGTCCAGACGAGGACCCGCCCACGCTCATACGTAAAGGAGCAGTTCACAGAAACGCGGTGGGAACGCAGGCCCGTTCTTAAGCGTTCATTGGGATCGGCACGGGAACTTGCGCCGGCTCCGGAACCTCGGCGGTGGGAAAGTGGCAACTGTGGATCAAGGGAGAGCTACAGGAGCTGACTGAGAGTAGACAGGGGCTGGAGCTACAGCTGACTGAGGAGCTGCTGCAGTTCCAGCTGACTGTGACAGGGACACTGTGGAGCGTAGCTGTGGCTTGGGACCTGCAGCAGCGAGCTGTGGCAGCAGAAGCTGGTAGACTGCTGCAGCAGCTGAAGACTGTGGAGGATGCTCGGCTGCAGGCGACAAAGACTGAAGCAGGGACGGGGACAGTGGCTGAAGAGGCGCTGCTGCAGGCGACGGGGACAGTGGCTGAATAGGCGCTGCACCCACACCCGAGAGACAGGTTTGGGTCCAGGGATGGACTGATCCCTAGCCGTCCCCACCCGAGGGAACAGAATGGGTGCAGGAGCTGAGTGTCTCTCAGGGGCCAGTCTTTGCTGGGGTTAAAGTCTCTAAACACAATTTCAATTCAATTCAATTTATATAGCACCAAATCCCAACAAACAGTTGCCTCAAGGCGCTTTGTATTGTGGGTAAAGACCCTACAATAATACAGAGAAAACCCAACAGTCAAAACGACCCCCCTATGAGCAAGCACAAAATTTCTACAGTGGCCTGTTTGTTCAGAACAGCCTCTTCCTGAGGTTTAGAGGAGTCAAGTGTCTCAAAATGTGTTATTTTCATAACAAAGTCCTTAATGATGGCAGGCAAAGAGTCCAGAAGCCAGGAATTTTCAGACACCAGTATGTTCAGTCTACGTTCAATGGCTCTTCTATACAAATCCAAGGGCCTCTTAAGCATTTGATCGCATAGCTTTGTCACTAAAGCGCTAATATCTTCAAGACACGTGCCTCGTGAGCAGACCCTTCATTATTGATAGAGGCAAATGCAGGATTACTCACTGTGTCAGTGGGCTGTGAGAAAAACGGTGATGGCTTTATAGCGCACGGTGCCGGAGATGAGCCTCTCCACTGTTGCTGGGAACCCAGCTGCCCACCCTCCGAGACAGGCTGAGGCGGCGGTGAAGCGAGTGAGCTGGGTGGCCAGGGACCCCTATATCCCTGGAACCGGGAAAATGATTCCTCCGGTGTTAATCCGGGAGCCGGCTCCGGAGAAAATTCCCTCCGTCACTGCTGGGAACTCTTTTTCCTCCGAGACCGCGTAGTCTGCACTGGAGAGGAAGGACTGGCGCGCGGAGCAGCAGGTGAATGACTAGCTTAAGCGAGGGTAAGCTCACCCACTCTGAATTTCTGCGGCTTAGCCAGGGGAGCTGAGCGGCTTCTCCGAGGACCATTCCAGTATGCTGGTCCTCCCAGAGCCAGGCGGGTGCCGCTGTACGAGTCCGTGTCCGTGAGGTCCATTATGGTTGCGTCATTCTGTCATGAACTGATGTGGTTGGCAGTAGTGAGGACCTCTAAGCAGACACCAGAGACATGGGAGTAAACTCAAAACACAGCTTTAATGCTGGAGACAGGGTTGCAGACACACAAAGGGAGCAAACTGAAACTGACTGACGGACGGACTGAAAAACTGACTGAAAACCGCAGGACGAGCACCAATGACAATGATGCGACAAAGACTGACTGGAACACAGACAATATAAACACACTAGGTAACGAGGGGATTAGGAGCACCTGGGAGGGAGACACAGGAAGGATAGCACACTACACTACAAATCAGACAGTACCAAAATAAGACAGGAACTTATATGAATTAACAAAACCCAATACAAACTGGAAAACATAAGAGCTCAATGAAAACAGAAACCAAAAGAACTAAAGACAAAATACTGGGCACATGGCCCAGGATCATGAAAAGACATTTACCTAGACGTAAAACTGACCAGGACCTGAACAAAGAACTAAACAACACTGAGACTTTAAATACGCAGCGGGAACGAGGGGTGAGTGGTAACAGCGGGGCCAAACAGGTGAAATGAATGAACTTAATATAGGAAGCAAAAATGAACACAACACACAAGAAGCATGAGACTACCAAAATAAAACAGGAAGTGACCAACAGAACACAAGCAGATCTAACACAGAAAACTTGACAAAGGGGATCAGACAATACACAAAGAAACAAACTGAGAAAACTAAACTCAAACTAAACACAACCCAGAAAAGTACAACAAAACAGAGCTAACCAAAAGAAACTCAAAACACTGGTCCACCAGCCCAGGACCATGACAGAAACAGCATTAGTGAAGGTTACAAACGATCTTTCTTTTTGCCTTGAGGCAACTGTTTTTTTGTGATTTGGCGCTATATAAATAAAATTGAATTGAATTGAATTGAATGTTCAGCAGACAGCCAAGGCTTTCAATTGATCTTGCTTTCGGTACTCACCCAGGCAAACGCAGTCACAAATCCTACTCCAACTATATTCAAAAACTTCATCAAACTCTCCAAGAAAGTTACGCCCTGGCATCTGAACATTCAAGAAAGATGGGTGAAAAAACAAAGCACACTTTGCCAAGAAGGTCAGAGCTGCTGAACTGTTTGACAATGATAGGGTAACCGCTGGGAACAAAATGTTCACATTGTTGTAAAACGCATTAAAGATATTCTCATTTATGTTGTCAGACCTGAAAATGTGGATGGTCCAAACTGCACCCTTTATAGGGATTTGCTCCTCCCTTGTGGGTTCCTACCTGTGAGAGACCAGACTGAATCTAAGCCCCAAAATTGAAATCCAAGGAAATCAAGGACCAGGAGTACAACAAACAGTGCTGAGGCAAATGAAAATGAAGGAGCATACAGTGATGAAGATGAACTGAATGGTGAGGAGGAAATGTTTACTGGCAAAAGGGAGCCACAAGTCATCACAAGAAGCCCCTACATTCAAACAGAAGTGATTCCTCCAAGATCTCAGATCCCAGTCACTCAGAAATGTCCCTCCAATTGCACCAGCTCCTGACACCAGTGTGATGCCTCAAACATCTGTACCTGGCTTTTGCATACCTACCAAAGACAGACAACATGAAGTCTCTAGTACGAGTAGTGTTGAGCTGGCACATTTGGACCCCAAGTCCCCAGACCATGTTCTTATTGACATTCCAGAACCCGACCTGGCACCCATTCCACCTGATGCAGAGCCTACTACACCAGAACCTGTAGTAAGTCAGGTAGAAACTGAAGCTGGTGGCAGTACTAGAGAGGTAGTGTGGAGAAAGACACCCACCACGGAAATTTACTTATGACGAATTGGGCGAGCCATTGACTTTGGCCATCAGATCTTTCTTCCAAACACTAGGTGTTGCATTCTCAAAATCCATGGTTCCACTTTCGCAGTACCCTAGTGAGTCAACCGCACATAAAGGGACTCATGCCGTTTAGAGGGGGAGAGTGTAACCCAGGTTGTTTTTTGCCATTATATGGGTCTTTCCAGTGAATGTATCATTGCTCGATAAGTTTTGTTTTTCCCATGTTCCATGAAAGCACTATTTTAGTTGCACATGGTACCTCTCCTCTACAGAGTGAGAAAACATTTTTTTCCCATTGTCGGGAAAGCAGAACGGCTGTGGAACTTAGCAATTTGAGAAATTTACTTGTCATTTTGGAAGCACAGAAACCATATAGTTGATCCAGTAATATGTAAATGCCACTAAGGGTGTATTAAGTTATGAAGAATTTCCTGGCTGGCTTTTTTACTGATAGAAACTGCTTCTAAGGACTGAGCTGGGATGCCTGAGGACTGGATGCTGGAGATCTCTACCCAGGACATTTCATACCATGGCCAACTGTTCCCAGGAGGGTGGTAGGATGAGAAAGGATTTTCCTTTTTTTCCCTTTCTCAGAGGATTTGTTAATTTTCCCTTATTTTACCTAAGATCTAACATATTTTATTTGCTACATTTCTTTGGGTCAGGACTTATTCCATAAACAATTGATTCCATAAATAACTGATGCATCGGGAAAAATTAGGAGTAACTGAACTCTACCCTAAATACCCTGACACAAGTGGACTTTAAGTGCAAAACTGACATGGACATTGTGTTCAGTGGACATTATAGGAATGGTATCAAGGGAAACTGAGGGAATGGAATTATTGTTTTGTTGGTCTGCCAATGTATATTTAAAGTCAGTTCCTGCTCAACGTCAGCAAAACGAAGGAACTGATTGTGGACTTCAGCAGGAAGAGGTGGAAAGAGTGAACACTTTCAAATACCTGGGAGTGACCATCTCACAGGACCTGTCCTGGACTCATCACATTAACATCACTGTGAAGAAGGCCAGACAGCGTCTCTACCTCCTCAGGCGGCTGAGAGACTTCAAGCTCCCACTCAATGTGCTCAGGAACTTTTACACCTGCACCATCGAGAGCATCATGCGTGGGAGCATCACCACCTGGATGGGAAACTGCACTAAGCAGGACTTCATGGCTCTAAAAAGGGTGGTTCGTTCAGCCGAACGGACCATCAGAACCACCCTCCCCAACCTGCAGGACATTTACACCAAGCAGTGCAGGCTGAGGGCCATGAAGATCCTAAAACAGCCCAGCCACCCCGGACACTCTCTCTTCTCCCTGCTCCCATCAGGCCGGCGTTACCGCTGCCTGAGGACTAAGACTGAAAGGTTGAAGAAGAGTTTTTACCCACAAGCCATCCGTCTGCTCAACACTGAGCCCTAACTGGACTATTATTGCACAATGTAAATATTATAATCTATAATTCCATGTAAAGGTGTGTATAGTATATAGAGTATAGTGTGAATTACTTATTTTTATTTTTATTCTTCTTATTTATTTGTGTGTGTATATATATGGTTGCAGGTACAAAATACATTTCACTGTGCATTGTACTATGTATAACTGTGTATGTGACAAATAAACACTATCTTATCTTATCTTATCTTATCTTAATGACCCTTGCTAAACATATGACCTGTTGTTAAATTCTTAAAAATAAAACTGCATTCTTAACTAAGAACACTGATTGTAGTTTGTTGTGGTTAGAGGGTTTTCCTTTGGAATTTTAGCAGTTGCCACCACCAATCTTCTATGGATCTAAGAGAAGTGACCCTAGTTGTGTATACTTTGGCAATGAATCAAACCAATAGATAATTTAGTCCTGGACTGCTACATTCTCAAAGGGTTACAATAACAATAAAATATTGAGCAGGCCTGGTTTGCCTGCAAAATTCATAGGCTAGTGTGGCCTTCCCAGTTTAGATAAAATTTGTGCAACTGTGTGTTTGATTGGATGTTTTCCTAATTTTTCCTGCCCTGTCACAAATTTAAATCAGTTCTGATTGGATGTTGTCCCTGCCAAGCATTTTTTCATCATGAAAAAATGGTTAACGAAAACTATAACAAAAATAGTTCATCAACAAACTTAACACTGGTGTGTGTGTGTGTGTGTGTGTGTGTGTGTGTGTGTGTGTGTGTGTGTGTGTGTGTGTGTCTGTGTGTGTGGACTCACTCGACTGTCTTGCTCCATGCTGGAGGGTTGCTCATTGTCATAAAGACACAATTGCTCAGAATCGTCACCATGATGAACAGACTGAATAATGTTTTGTTTGTAAGAAAAAAATTGTGATCTGTGTCATCATAAAGTCAGTGTGACATCATACAGGTACAGTGTGACATCATAAAGGATATGAATGAATGAGGATCTTGATGGCTAAGGTCCTCAGTGGGTTGAATGGACTCAGGAGGTAACAGGCAGGCTCAGCATTAAACCTGTAGATGATGTTTCCTTTACTGAGCACAATGAAGGTCTGCAGAGAGAGAGAGACAGATCAGAGAGAGGTGACAGGCAGACAGGTGTTTGCAGGTCTGGTGTCTGTATGAAACCTTCATAAGAGTAAAGTTTTGTTTGCGTTTAAGTGAATCTTTATGATCTGAGAGCAGAACAGAAAGAAATGGTAAAATAAATGAGCAAATATAAAATCTGATCTAATTTCTGATGCAAGTCCATCATGAAGCCATCGCCCTCCCCACCTAGCCTTAATCTTATTTGGGTTCAGGTCTCAGGGGCAGCACTGATCATCAGCAACAAGGTGATGTGCGAACAGTGGACTGCTTCCTCTGTAGATTCCTCTTAAAGCTGAACCCAAACAGAAAAAGCTCATTTCTGCTGCTGGTGTCTGCAATCACTTTTTATGTCATTACCGACAGATCATGGTCATAGGTGAGGTTGGGAAAATAGATTAACCAATAATCATGATCAGCTCTCTCCTTACCACAACAGGCGAGTACAGTGTAATTTCAATGCTGATGCTGTTGATGTTGATGAAGGAAGAAACTCCTCCTAACCCTTAGTGGGCACTCCATCTTTTTCTGGCTGAGAACAATGTTCTCAAAAGCAGAGACAAGATCCTGAGATCACCAAACCTGACACCCTCCACTTCTCGATTGTACCTAAAATTCTGTACATAAAGTTATGAACAGACTCAATAAAGTGCAGCCATGGCAAAGCTCAACACCTACCAAGAATTAGTCTGGCTTATTGCCAACAATATGGACCAAGCTCTCACTGTGGTCATACAAGGACTGAACAGCCCATAGGAATGGGCTCAATACCCCATACTCGCAAAGCACCCCCCTGCGCAATGCAGTCAGATATCTTCTCTAAGTCTACAAAACACAAGTAGGACAAACTCCCACATATCCTTGAATATCCTTGAGAGGATAAAGAGCTGGTTTAGTGTTCCACAACCAGGATGGAAGTCTCTTAAATCTGATCCATCCACTCATTTAGGTCGTCTGAATACGGATGAGCATCTCCATCCATCCATCCATCCATCCATCCATCCATTCTCTTCCACTTATCCGGGCCCACTGAGAGATATAATCTCCCCAGCGTGTCCTGGGTCTACCACGGGGCCTACTCCCAGTGGGACATGCCCAGAACACCTCACCCAAGAGGCGGCCAGGAGGCATCCCAATCAGATGCCCGAGCCACCTCAATTGGCTCCTTTCGATGTGGAGAAGCAGTGGCTCTACTCTGAGCCCCTTCCAGATGGCCGCACTCCTCACCTTATCTCTAAGGGAGAGGTCAGCCACCCTTCGAAGGAAACTCATTTCTACTGCTTATATTTGCGATCATATTCTTTCGGTCACTACCCAAAGCTCGTGACCATAGGTGAGGTTTAGAACGTAGCTCGACCGGTAAATCAACCCTTTTAAACTAAGCTCCCTCTTCACGATGACAGGCCGGTGCAGCGTCCGCTGCAGAAGCAGCCCCAATCTGTCTGTCGATCTCCCGCTCCCTTCTCCCATCACTCGTGAACAAGACCCCGAGATACTTGAACTCCTCCACTTGGGGCAGGAACTTGTCCCTGAGCCGGAGAGGGCGCTCCACCCTTTTACGGCCAAGGACCATGGCTTTAGCTCCTGTAGGCCCACCACCTGCAGGAGGCGTCATAGGGGTTGGGTGCAGTGTGTGTCGGGCGGAGGCCCCAGCGAACCGATCCCCGGCTATTGAGACTGGCTGATGAGCATATTTTTTTTAAACAAAAATACCTTCTGTGATTGGTAGAAAGGATCCAGATCCTCCAATGGGGTGTTGAGAAACTCAGGAGGTGGGTCTCCATATATAAGGGGAAGGGGTTTCCCAGCCTCCAGGTCACTAACTGGTTTAGGAAGATCTTCCTCTGCAATCTGTGAGACAGACAGAGTATTGATTATATGTTGTCAGTGTATTACTTACTCATTCTTAGCCAATCAATATATTTTATACCTCAATATTGTTCTCTTTCCTTATCTGATGTTCCTTTTCTTCAGCTTCATGGCGTCGTTGGATTTCCTCCAGTGATGCTGGTGTGAATCGTTTGAAAATCTCAGAACCAACAGGGGGCAGAAGAGATGCCATGTTGGCATAATGCAGAACCTCCTGAACTCCCCCAGGTGCCTTCCCCTGTAGGGACGAGAAAAACCCTTTTATCAGACATGAGTACACTGATGTCACAGTTAATTTTTTTTTTTAATTATTAATTTAAAAAAACAATCAAAACAATGGCTAAAGAAATGTGATTTTTTCTATGATTAGAAGATTCAATCAAATGGCCCAGTGATAGTTTGAAATTATGTGATTGTGATTCTAAGGGCGTTCTCTTTTCCCGCTGTCTTTAAGTAAGTAAGTAAGCAAAATTTTATTTATATAGCACCTCTCAAGACATAGATCACAAAGTGCTTCACAACATTAGAAACAACATTAGAACAAATTACAATTGGAATAAGGAGGACGAAATATATGCATACATATAAAATTAAATTAAATAAAAAAAAATAAATAAATAAATAACAATAATCTAACCAAACGCAAGCCTAAAAAGATGAGTTTTTAGCTGTTTTTTAAAAGATACCACCGAATCTGCAGTTCCTATACACAAGGGGACAGAGTTCCAGAGTCGGGGAGCTACTGTTGCAAAAGCTCTATCACCTTTAATTTTCAGGCTTGTGTGATGTACAGCCAGTAGGCCTTTATCACATGACCTCAGAGACCTGGAGGGAATGTATGGATGCAAGGGTTCACTGATATAAGTTGGGGCTTGACCATGAAGACTTCTATAAGTAAGGACCAGAATCTTAAACTGGACTCTGAAAGTAATGGGGAGCCAGTGTAGCTGGATGAGTAACCATGTAGCGTGAGAATATTTAGAAGATTTTGTCAGAAGCCTCGCAGCAGCATTCTGAACAACCTGGAGACACTCCAGGGAGTTTTTGCTAAGACAAGTAAACAGAGTGTTACAATAATCCAGACTTGAGGAAATGAATGCATGGATAGTAATCTCAAGTTCAGAAAGTGACACAATGGGACTTAACTTAGCAAGGTTCCGTAAATGATAGAAACAAGAGTGAACTAGAGATTTGACATGGCTATCTACAACCCCTGGCAAAAATTATGGAATCACCAGTCTCTGAGGATGTTCTTTCAGTTGTTTAAATTCGTAGAAAAAAAGCACATCACAGACATGACAAAAAAAGTAAGGCCTTTCAAATGGCAACTTTCTGGCTTTAAGAAACACTAAAAGAAATCAAGAAAAATAATTGTGGTAGCCAGTAACAGTTAGATTGTTAGAACAAGCGCAGGGAATAAATTATGGAATCACCCTGCAAATTCTCATTACAAACACTAACACTTGCATCTGCTCGTAAAAAGGAGTGATCACACCTTGGAGAGTTGTTGCAACAAGTGGACTGACATGAATCATGGCTCCAACACCAGAGATGTCAATTGAAACAAAGGAGAGGATTATCAAACTCCTCAAAGAGGGTAAATCATCACGCAGTGTTGCACAAGATGTTGGTTGTTCACAGACAGCTGTGTCTAAAACCTGGATGAAGTACAAACAACATGGGAAGGTGGTTAAAGGCAAGCATACTGGTAGACCAAGGAAGACCTCAAAGCATCAAGACAGAAAACTTAAAGCAATATGCCTTGAAAACAGAAAATGTACAACGAAACAAATGGGAGGAAACTGGAGTCAACGTCTGTAACCGAACTGTAAGAAACCGCCTAAAGGAAGTGGGATTTACATACAGAAAAGCTAAAAGAAAGCCATCACTAACACCTAAACAGACAAAAGCAAGGTTACAGTGGGCTAAGGAAAGGCAATCGTGGACAGTGGATGACTGGATGAAAGTCATCAGATTCGAGATTCATCACTGAATATGACTTTCATCCAGTCATCCACTGTCCACGATTGCCTTTCCTTAGCCCACTGTAACCTTGCTTTTGTCTGTTTAGGTGTTAGTGATGGCTTTCTTTTAGCTTTTCTGTATGTGAAAAGCTGAAGATGACTGGATGAAAGTCATATTCAGTGATGAATCTCGAATCTGCATTGGGCAAGGTGATGATCCTGGAACTTTTGTTTGGTGCCGTTCCAATGAGCTTTATGCAGATGACTGTCTGAAGAAAACATGTAAATTTCCACAGTCATTGATGATATGGTGCTGCATGTCAGGTAAAGGCACTGGGGAGATGGCTGTAATTACAACTTCAATAAATGCACAGGTTTACATTGACATTCTGGACACTTTTCTTATCCCAACTATCAAAAGGATGTTTGGGGATGATGAAATCATTTTTCAAGATGATAATGCATCTTGCCATAGAGCAAAAACTGTGAAAACATTCCTTGCAGAAAGACACATAAGGTCAATGTCATGGCCTGCAAACAGTCCAGATCTCAATCCAATTGAAAATCTGTGGTGGAAGTTAAAGAAAATGGTCCATGACATGGCTCCAACCTGCAAAGCTGATCTGGCAACAGCAATCAGAGAAAGATGGAGCCAGATTGATGAAGAGTACTGTTTGTCACTCATTAAGTCAATGCCTCAGAGACGGCAAGCAGTTATAAAAGCGAGAGGTGGTGCAACAAAGTACTAGTGATGTGTTGGAGTGTTATTTTGTTTGTTTGTTTTTCATGAATCCATAATTTTTTCCTCAGAATTGAGTGATTTCATAATTAATTCCCTGTGCTTGTTCTAACAATCTGTTACTGGCTACCACAATTATTTTTCTTGATTTCTTTTAGTGTTTCTTAAAGCCAAAAAGTTGCCATTTGAAATGTTTCAGGTAAACAGGTTTTTTGTGAAGGAAGACACCTGAAAAACTTTAATTAAAAAAGTAAAACATTTAATATATTAAAGGATCAGAAAAAGTACACATGCATGTGGGGACTCAGAGGAGACAGCCTGTGTGTGTGCTCTCTCTCTCTGAGCCCGTGTTCCTGTCTAACCAAAACATTTTTATGCTCTTGTTATCTAAGCATAAACAATCTCTGGGCGCTATGAGTTGACCATCATTCAGTCTTGTTTCTGGCTGGTTTTTCATGACTCAGATTCCTCTCAGTCATAGGCACATCTTCTTCCTGATGTTCTAATTTAATCAACACAGAGAAATCTTGTCCAGATTAATGACAGAACATGGTGACATTGGCGATGTTCTAATTGTACGTTCTGTGGCTGGACCTCGAGATAAGGTGCACTGAAAGAGAGAAGTTAGTCTACTACTTTCTGATCTGTTGCTCTCTGTCTGTATTATTTAATTGTTTATTATTTGGTTGATCCACTGTTTATTAATTAATTTACTGGAAGTTTACCTTTAAACATATGTCCTGTATTCACTGAGTAAAAAATAATCCCCAACAAATGCCTTTAGTTTTTTGTCATGTCTGTGATCTGCTTTTTTTCTACAAAATTAAACAACTGAAGGAACATCCTCAGTGATTCCATAATTTTTGCCAGGGGATGTAAAGAGAACGCAGAATCAAAGGTTACACCAAGGTTTCCGATGGAAGATTTAGCAAATTTGCCAAGAGTGCTGCTCACAGAAGGTTAACTGTTCATTTTTTCCAATATTTTAGTCTTTACCTTACAGTAAAGCTTCCTGCTGCCAGATGGTTATTATAAAGAAAACTGAATCAAAACTACAACATTTAAACTGAAGTCTGTTAGCGAATTGGATGCAGCGTCTCAATACACTTGCGCCTATCATGTCTTCAGAATTGCTGGGGTTGACCCCACCCTTGCGTTGCTATGGCAGCAGCAGCTGTTGGGAGTCATCATTTTGACCCTTGGGTGTAAAATTACAGTGAGTACGATGACCTGGCTCATTCCAACACACACACACACACACACACACACGCACACACACACACACACACACACACACACACACATTCCTCTCAGTGTTTCTACATGGTTTTCTTTCAGCCCCTCTTCACCCCTCTCTGCCCCCCCCCCCCCCCCCCCCCAAAAGTCTTCTCAGACTAATCTAAGCATCCTTCCAGCTCAATATTTTGGTGCTTTATTTTGACCAAAAAAAAAAAGAGTTGTGCCTTTCTAAATGTCCTGTCATTGTTAGATTTGTAAAAATATTTTCTCTTTTTTAAAAAACTAAATACAGATGAAGAGTTCGCCTTAAAAGCACCTGAGTTGTTTCCATCATGATGTTTGTAAATCTCAGTATGAAGTTCAAAGCTCAGATCAGTCATCAGAGAGAAAACGTTGCTGCTGTTGCACAAATTTTACTGCTTTTATTTTAGCTGTGTGTATGTTACTACACATCTATCAGAGATGACAATCAATAATGAATGTTAATGACCACTATTGATCACATGGCTGATTGAGTAAATAAGACTCAACAGCTCTTTGGGAAACTGTCAGCCTGTCTCTCAGCTCATCTGTCAGCTTAGTGACTCTGCTGGTTCCCACAAATATTAGACTACAGGAAGCTAAATAGAGCCACATGCATGCATGCACGCACATACGCATGCATGCACACTTTCTCTGCTATTAGTTTTAACAAAGATGACAAATTATGATGGTAATGTGGTAATAATATTAAGAACACACACACACACACACACACACACACACACACACACACACACACACACACACACACACACACACACACACACACACACGCATGACCACACATACCTGAAAATGTACAAAGCATGCATCAGATAAAACATGACTACAGAAACTCTGATAATGGCAGAAAACAAGGCTTACTGTTCTAGCTTCTGAAGCTGCGTCCTCTGATTTAACTTGAAGGTGTATGTGTTTATATGTGTGTGTGTGTTTATTAGTGTGTGCCCATCACTGACATGTCATTCAGCCTCTTGTACTGGTGATAGCTGGCGCCAAACACAGTCTGACAGACATTAATGTGTTGATTCACCGCAAGACAGCATGAATGACCATTTAACATTGCATTCGCAGTGACCATTTTAAGCTACTCCCATTTTAAGCTACTGTCACTAATACTGAGAAAAGGCAGTTATGTTAGATTAAATCTATCATCTACCTCAGACCCTTATATTATCACACCACTAGAGAAGCTAGAGAGTAGAAGAATATATCGTGAAACTAGAGACACCAGCAATCACTGTTGATTGACTTCCAGAGAAATGTGGGCAACATAGAAGGGAATCTGAAACCACTGGCTGAAGATAAATCTAGATTTTATAAAATTTTATAAAATATTTCACAATGACACCCAGTTATGCCAATTGGAGGTCACTAAAGTTAATATTAAATCGATGTGTAACTTTGCCAAAAATAACGTCCTAAGTCAGATGAGGATATTTAGCTGCCTGTTCTCCTTAAATTGCTCTCTGGGTGGTGTTGAAAAAATGATGTCGGCTTTATAGGTAATTGGGAAATTATCTCAAATAATTTTCATCATCACCATGTATGACTCTGGACACTGTGGCTCCACTGAAAAAGAAAGCCTCAGTTCAATAAGGAGAGCTCATTAGGAGAAAATGAACAAGATTTTTTCATAATACAATTAGTTGTTGTATTAAGGGAATCCCAGTAGACATAGGAATTAGGCAGGACCTCCTGGAGTCTAGTGGTAGAGACCAAGATAAAGGCTTGGAAGGAGCTTTTGGGTGGTGAAGGGGAGGTGGTGGTTTGTAAAAATTAATCTGGAAGGTATAATGACAGATAACCAGTTAAATATAAAGCACGCTGAGTGGAGGCAGATTAGCTCAAGGAAGGCGGGCAGAAAAATGATTGTACTGGGAGAGATGAGGTCAGTATTGAGTTTGATGGTGTGGGAAAGTGGACATGACACAAGAGAAAGGGCCAAACACCAGGGAAAGAATGCGGATGAGTTATTTTAGATCTTGCTTATTGAACTTACACCTAAACACCTAAACTTTATAAGTGCTTGACTGCCTGGTATAACTCACAAATACATATCTTGAAGCAGCTAGCTCGTAAGCTGGAAAGGAAATGGTGTCTCACTAATTTAGAAGCTCTTCATTTAACCTGGAAAGAGCATTTTTAAAGCCCTCAGTAAAGCTAGGACATCTTACTATTCATCACTAATTGAAGAAAATAAGAACAACCCCAGGTTTCTTTTCAGCACTGTAGCCAGACTGGCAAAGAATCATAACTCAGCTGAGCTGAGTATTCCTTTAACTTTAGTAAGTAATCACTTCATGAATTTCTTCACAAAATTTTAACCATTAGAGAAAAGAAAAAGTTGTTCATAACCATCTTACAGATGGTTCATTATGTACAGTTACTTTCAGAACTACTGATATTTATTTAGACTCTCTCTGTTGGATCTTTCTGAATTAATTTCAATAGTTACTTCCTCCAAGTGTCACAGTTGGGGCTGAGTGCTGGCAGGGGTGGACCCAAATGCAGGACATGGGAGACAGAGCTAAACTAAAAGTGCTTTATTGGCAGAAGGCACAAAAGAACAAAAACAAAATACAAAAAACCCAAAATCTCAACCAAGGCTACAACAAAAGGTAATACACCAAGACAAATGAAGCCAAAACAAAAACACACAGGGTCACATGGACCCCGGACCATGACACCAAGCCATCAACTTGTCTACTAGACCCCAATCCTACAACACTACTCAGGCTTTCACGGTGGCAGTAATTAAACCATTACTTAAAAAGCCATCTCTTGACCAAGCTGTCTTAGTAAAACAGCTAACCGATCATCTGCAGAAGAATGGTTTATTTGAAGAGTTTGAGTGAGGTTTCAGAATTCATCACAGTATAGAAACCTGTACTACTTCTTGTCTCCCATCTCTGGCTAACCTTCACCTTAATTGGTGAAGGGTACAAATGATTTTATGGCCTCTGACAATGGACTCATCTCTGTGCTTGTCCTGCTAGACCTCAGTGCAGCATCCAATTCTGATTGTTACAGAGATTAGAGCATGCCATAGGTATTAAAGGTACTACGCTGCAGTGGTTTGAATCATAATTAACTAACAGACTCCAATTTGTTCACATAAATGGGGAGTCTTCTTCACACACTAAGGGTAATTATGGAGTCCCACAGAGTTCTGTACTAGGACCAATTCTATTTACATTATACATGCTTTGCTTGGGCAGTATTATCAGAAGGCATAGAATACATTTTCATTGCTATGCAGATGATACCCAGCTTTAGCTATCCATGAAGCCAGATGAAACACACCAGTTGTCTGTGTAAGTTCTCAGTTATTCAGGTTATAGTAGTCTCTAGAGCTTGAAAAAAAGGGTACTGGACTTCTTAAGCTTCTTGAAAGAAGTCCAGACGCTTCTTTTCAAGCTTCATGGGCACCAGTTAACCTTCTACAGCACAGCGTTGCCCTGGGGCAACAGAAAGTTTTTTTAAGCCCCATGCCCAGTACATGTGAACTTAAATGATGCAAACCAATCAGAATGTTTTAAAAAGGATTACATTTCAGTGCAATAACATGTTGGAGTCACTATCCAGCATGATTTGTAGGCAGGACATCCTTTCCTGACACATTGTCCAAGCAGCACATGGTGTGAAGAGAAGGTAAGAATAATTGCCCTAGTAATCATTTAAAATGACATAACTCCTACATTTAAAAAATACAGGAGTGTTTATGAAGTTGTAGAGAGGGATATTGTCAGGTTTTTTGAATTTTTTTTTATTTTTGTATTTTCAGAAATTCAGTTTTTCTTTTCGTTGCCTCAGGGCAACGTTGTGCAGTAAGGGGTACTTCTAGAGGGAGACTTATAGGCTTGGGCTTAGGGTACCTTAGGTAAGGTAAGGTAACCTAAACACTCAAAAAAGGTGGTACCACTGCCTTTACTTTGATATACATGGCAGTGGTGACATGCTGGCTGCTTTACAGACTGGACTGCACTGAGAATGGGATGACAAAAAGTGACCCCATGCACGTGTATGGATTCAAATCCCAAACTTCACAAAGTGTGTGCAATTCTGTGCAAAGTCTGTCCAAATCAAAAACAGAAAAGCAAGAGAGGGCAAACCAGAGATGGGATATCTCAAAAGTATGAGGAGAAGAGGAAGTAGCAGGGGCCTATGGCCTCATTTCTAATCATGGTATCTATCCACTTGGACAGTTCATCACAATGGCCAACAATATGTGAGAACAAATAATGAATTAGACTTATATAGAACTTTTAAAGATATTCAAAGATGCTTTACAATTTCATGCACTATTGATTCACACCTCAATCATACTTGGTGGTGGAAGGCTACTAATGTAGCCTTCCACCACCATGCTTCCAATTTGCCGTAGGTGCAAATTGGAAGCACGGCTGCCAATTTGAACCTACGGCCTCTCCAACCAAACCACACCACACCACACAACCACATTGACACTTAGGCAATGTGGGTTAAGTGTCTTCACAGCATGTGCTCAGATGGGGACTCGAACCAGCAACCCTCTGGTTGCGAGGTGAGCACCTACCACTGCCACTCTCAGTGCACAAAGAAAGATGGAGAGTTCCTGGGTGCAAAGGAACACCAAAAGCAATGTGTATAAAATGTAATGTGCACCTCTGTTTTACAGCATACAAGAACTGTTTTGTGAAGTTTCACACACAGAATGACAGCAATGTCTTACAGCATGAGTGTCAACATGGCATGACAATGGGCCATACAAACCTGAGCCTATATGTTTCACACAGAAGCAGTATACAAGAAGGGTCTGAGTCACCTTTACTTCCTGAGAAGAATCAGATCACTCAAGGTCTGCAATAAAATGTTCTGCTTCAAAGACTGATTGTGGTAGAATCATGGCATTGCTTCTGAGCAGCAGATTCCCCGTGGACCATTTTATCCTGTTTTATGTACCTTGATGTTATGTTTTTTCATTTTTGTTTTTTTTATTGTGTGGGTGTGTGCCTGGGGAGGCACACTGGGTTTCTTTCCTTTTTTTGTTTCTTAGAATTTTTTTTGTTTCGTCTGTCACTATGACTGTAGCACCCAATTGCATGTATTTTAATTCTGTTTTGTGTTTTTTAGAGCTGAGGGACGAGCCAGTGGCAGGGTGGTCCATTCCCTGGTGGTGGGATTCTTTCCTCTTCTGTTCACATTTGTTGTTGTGCAGCACTTTGGGTGAAGTTGTGGAGTGTGACATTCTTTTTCTTCCTTTTCTGTCAAGGCCCCCTGCCGCCGTTAAGTCCAGCTTTTATTTTGAATTTCCCAGTTGGTGCGCCAGTACTATTACAGCCAAGCTATTTTATGATTATGGTTTTATTTCTTTTAACTGCATTGTTCAAATAAAGTATTTTGTTAATCTGAGGGGAGTGAGGGGTGATGGGAGTGGGAGATTGACAGATGGGTTGGGGCTGTCGCTGCAGCAATGTGGACACTGCAATGGTCTATTGTGGTAAAGAGAACTGAGCATAAAAGCGAACCTGTCAGTTTACCAGTCAGTCAATCTACTTCCCCAACCTCACCTATGGTCACAAGCTCTGGGTAGTGAGGGAGAGGGAGAGGGAGGTCTGGGTTTCTCTACTTGGGCTGCTGCCCCCATGACCCAGCCCTGGATAAGTGGAAGGAAATGGATGGATGGGTAGAAACTATAAACCAGTGATTTCCTCAGCTGACTCAACCCTGCTGCTACAAACACACAGGCAGTTTTCCAGGACAAATTTACAGTCTGTGAATCAAGATGATCGCAAACTCTCCTGGAAAATATTCAGCTGCTTTAAAGGAAGGGGGAGTGGTGCCTTTTTGAACCTGACTGAGGCTCTAAAAAGCTTTAGTTTTTACAGAATTAAATCCCCTTCAGCTGAAAAATGTAATCTTTCCATGCCTGCAGAACCAAGAATGGTGGAGTCAGGCAACTTTGTTCATAAGCAATGGCTGATCAAAGGTCAGTTATTTGCTGTTGGTGTGTGAGACATTACTACAGCTTAGAAATTTGAGTGAGATTCATCTACAGGAAGAATAAATACAGCCATTGCTGTATTTATTCTTCCAGTGCAGAGAGGCTGAGTTGCAGACAGACCCAAAAATAAATAAATAAACAAATCATCAGGCAGTTCAGTTCTAATGCTGACACTATGAAAGGAAACACACACACGCGCACACACCTATATGCACACATACACACATGCATGCGCACACACTCAGTTATCGGTGGTGTTGTTCCAGCAGAGTGTGATGATGCTGTGTCACGCTGATAGAGAAAAGTCCTTCTGCTTTCAATGTGTGTGTGTGTGTGTGTGTGTGTGTGTGTGTGTGTGTGTGTGTGTGTAACTGTAGCCTGCAGAATGCTGTTGGACACGCTCAGTAACGTTCGGTATTTCCTGTCTCTTACTTGGCTTTGCTGGTCTCTGAGCAGGAAGTGAATGACAGACTACAGCTGCAGACTCCTCCTACAGACAGGGGGTGCTGCTGCTCATATAATTTCACAGAAATCATGCAGCTATTCAGAAGATTAACATCACACCAACCTATTTCCTGAAAACAGTAAAAAATGTCATTCTTATTTATACACATTAAGAGAAACTGTTAAACTTAAACCACACTGACTTTAAACAGCACAGGAGTGCCAATTGCAACATAAAAATGCTAGAAATCTTATGTGATTGGTGTCACCTTATCAGTGTTTAATGCAACACCTGTCATTCAGCCTGACAGAGAATTATTTTTGTTTTTCCTGTTAGATGAAAAATCAGCACCAAGATTTACAGCAACAACAACAATAGTAAAAACAATAATTATTATTATTAATATTACATCACTAAATAATACACACAGACACACACTGAGGAATGAATCTGGGTTTCTTTGGGGTCAGTATTGAACTCATCCTCAGACCACTGACCTTTTACTTAGTGGTCAACTTGCTATTCCCATTTCTGCATTAAAGATGGAGTACACAAGAAGATCAGCGACCATGTAACAGAAGGCAAAGAGCAAGCTGCAGCTGTGCCATCAGACTGTGAGCTACCTGAATAATCTACCTGCGAGAAACAGATGGGAAATATACCGTCAACATGTGACTGTGTTGCTTTCCGCTGTGATGGAATAATTTCACTGTTTCAGTTTTTCTGTTTATCATCAGATATATATCTTATATATCAGACTGCATGAAGATAAGGTGATGTCAGCTGTAGCCATTTTATTTGTGTTTATACTGTAGTCATCTCCTGTGTGTATGTGTGAATACAAAACTAATGTATTTCTATAGGCTGACATTACACACCAACATATTCAGTGGCATGATCTCAGCTGCTATGATGAGGTGATTCACTTTTCTCATATCTTCAGAAAAGCAGATGGACATTCACAGAGTTTGCAACTTATCTCCACTACCTGGTTTGCTTTGTATAACCATCTCTCACTGTTTGCCACAACTGATTATTTTATTGATTTAATTATTTCCTTCACATGTTTAATAACTTTTCTCAGTGCTCCCACTCCTTTTCTATTTCTGATGATTGGATAGCTGAAACCTTTTGAAGATCTGGACAATAATGGCAAAACACTGCAGTCATTTACCATATGCAAAGTAACTGCTTAACGTGGTCCCAGCTGGTTTGTGGTTTGGTTATGGTAAATTTGGATCATCTGAATATTGTTGGTGTTAAGTATTGCTGTGTGAGTTTCTCTGATTGAGACATCATGAAACTCATCGAGAGCGAGTTCAGATTCTCCAGTTTCTCTCTGAAATCTCTGTGGACAAAAAATGAGCTGCAGAGCTGAGCAGCTGACAGATGCCAGTGCACGCACACACATGCATGCTCATGTATGCATGAACACACACACACACACACACACACACGCGCGCGTGCGCACACACACACACACACACACACACGTATTCTGTTAAGATCACATTGCAAATCAGATGCCAAGAAACTATAAATCCCCCTACCATCTTCCATCACGTGTGTGTCAGTGCATGGGTGTTTCATTCAGTCATGTTCCTCTTCAACTCCCAAAAATATATGAAATAAAAGCAGACCATCAAGTAACACAGGAAAGAAACAGGTAAAAATAAACAGCAAAAAGCCCCAAAATACACAAATTTCAATGAGAAAAACAAAACAGGAACCCACAAAATGCGATCATAAGAAACCAGAGATGGCCAAATGGAGGGCAAACAACCAAACAAGTTGAGAGGCAAGAGGTGACACAAGCAGGCCAGACTAAACACAGGTAAGTACCATAAAACAAAGTTAAAACTAATGTGATAACAATCACAAAGGACGGAAAAGAAGAAAAGCCCTCTCTAAGAATTCTGGGAGCCTTAAGGAACAGTACTCACTTTGGCTGAACCTTTTCTAAATAACTTTTTTTTGTACACATTTAAATATTAATATAAAAAATTATTATCTGTATACTCTTCTGGGGCCCATGCTCTGGAAAACAATGCAGGAAATCAGTGTATTTGACATTATGAAGACAGTCTTTATTTAGAGTGGCAAGATAGGTCAGGGTCAGCATTCCACTCAGAGACTTGTGTCTTACTTCTGCTCACCTGCCTGTGCATGCATCCAAACAAATGCAGTTAGTGTGGGCAGCATGTTAGCTCTTAATATTACTAAAGTGACTAAACTGTGGAGCTAATCATACTAAGACATTTAATTCAATTCAATTCAATATATATTGCACAATTGCAAGAAAGCAATCCTATATATTTGTTTAACATGTGTATTGAAGGACATATCCTTCTCATGTACTGCTGTGGCAGGCATGTTGAGGACCACAATGCAAGACTTGTGAGATGGTTAAAACTCAAAAACATCAGCTTTATTGCTGGAAAGCACAGAGGCCCAGGACCCCTAAATTAATAATCCCTAATTTCCTTCGGGATCAAAAAAGTATCTGTCTGTCTGACCATGACAATCCTGGTCACAAATGACTCAATGATTCCTCACAGTGTTACTGAACGCTGTATCTGGTTAGACACCATGTTTCTAAGATTTGTAGGGCCAAGTACAATAACTTCAGTTTTAGCTGAAGCTGGATGGATGGATTTGGATTGAATTGGAAAAGTATGATGTGCCTTCCTATAATGTAAACAGAATTGGTCCTTGCACAGAACTCTGTGGAACTCCATAATTAACCTTAGTGTGTGAAGAACACTCCCCATTGACATAAACAAATCGGAGTCTATTAGATATATATATGATTCAAACCACTGCAGCCCAGTAACTTCAATACCTATGGCATGCTCTAATCTCTGTAATAAAATATTATGGTCAACAGTATTGAACGCTCTGGAGCTTGAAAAATGCGACTGGACTTCTTTTTGTTTCTTGAAGACGTTTCACCTCTCATCCGAAAGGCTTCTTCAGTTCTCAACCAAATGGTGGAGAGACCCAGGTATTTAAAGAAGTCCAGTCGCCTTTTTCAAGCTCCAGAGACTACTATGACCTGGATGACTGAGAATCTACACAGACAGTATTGAACGCTGCACTGAGATCTAACAGGACAAGCACAGAGAGGAGTCCACTGTCAGAGGCCCTGAGAAGATTATTTGTAACCTTCACTAATGCTGTTTCTGTACTGTGATGAATTCTGAAACCTGACTGAAACTCTTCAAATAAACCGTTCCTCTGCAGATGATCAGTTAGCTGTTTTACAACTACTCTTTCAAGAATTTTTGAGAGAAAAGGAAGGTTGGAGATTGGTCTATAATTAGGTAAGACAGCTGGGTCAGTGATGGCTTTTTAAGTTGTTGTTTAATTACAGCCACCTTAAAAGCCTGTGGTACATAGCCAACTATCAAACACAGATTGATCATATTCAAGATTGAAGATGAATCATTTCCATTAGTGTTATGTTAAATATTTATTTACCTGAAATGTATTATATCATATGTATTGGTATAATACATATATGTATTATTATATGTATTGGTTAACCTGGTATATAATTTTAAATAATACCAGTACACATTGTATCACAGCAGATTTAATGCATTATCTAAATTTTTTTAGAATACTGTGCTGGTTTTGTTTTGTAAGGAGATGTCTTGCTGTAGTCTTTTTCTGTCTCCACTGCCTCAGTTGTAGGTATACAAACTCAACTAAGTATCACCCAAATTAAAACACTCCTCATGTATTACTTGTATATCTACAACTGAGCCAGTGGAGACAGTGGAAAAAAAGACTACAGCAAGATAGCTTGTTACAAAACAAAACTAGCACTGTGTTCTAAACATTTTTAGACCATATATTAAACCAGTGTGCCACGGCGCACTAGTGTGCCGTGGGAGATCGTCAGGTGTGCCGTGGGAAATTATCCAGTTTCACGTAATATGCCATGAGTGTCTGTGCTGTAGTAGTGACTGGAGCATAATCATGTAATACTCTTCCATAATCACTAGACTAGACAGCAGCAGGTAGCGAATTGCATTGTACATAGAGACAAGAGAATTAAGCCGCGTTTCCATACAGAACGACTCCCCGCGGGTCGACTTGAGTCTGACCTGCGATTTGACGGCATCTCCATTAGAGTCAGAAACACTTTGCCGGTACTTTTTCCGTACTCACTCACCCGAGGTTCTAAGCGATCCGAGGCGATACAATGTGACGCGGAGGACAGCATGCCACTGATTGGGCATGAGAGCGACTCCTTTACCAGAATCATTTTTAAAACCCCACAGCAAGAAACTGGAGGCATACAAAGCACCGGTTGAATGCCCAGACCGACAGTTTGCAGCAGTAGTTCTGCAACATGAGAGCCATCTGAAACGCACACACAGCATACATATTATAACCCTATACTGCCGGGCGATCGCCGCTACCGGCCAAACAGCTGGTTACCACAGAGCCTGAGGTGGCTGATCAAAGGAACTTTGAGTTACCGTAATAATGCGACCGTTTGTCCTATCGGAAACATTGAAACAGTTTCTGAAAGCTGAGAAACTGCACTTCACAACCAACATAGGGTATTATTACGGTAATTGTTGCCATAACTCCGCGAACGGCGGCACTTTTGAAGTACACTGAGCCGATTATGACATGTTCGGTGGTACCTTCATCCATTAAAACATTGTACGGGGACTTATGGATGATGATGATATTAAACTGGCATTAGCTGTGAGCTTGCCTCTGTCTCATGTATTGTTGTGTTGTGTAGTCCTGGTAATAGAATGCTTTTGGACAGAATTAGAGTTTGCAAAACACTGAAGTTTTCTACTATAAGACCACATTGTTGTGGCATTTGTTATATTCAAGCTGTGTTTTTGAAGTGGACATGTTAAGTGCACTTTTTATTTGAAAGAAGATATATATTATATGATAAAGTTCTTTTTTGTGTTTATTTGATTCCTATTCAAGACACTTTGATAAGAATGACTATATTGTTAATATAGGCTACAGAGTATCATTTTTTAACATTTTTGGCTGGTGGTGTGCCTTGTGATTTTTTCAATGAAAAAAATGTGCCTTGGCTCAAAAAAGGTTGAAAAACACTGTATTAAACTAACAGAATTAGCTTTACCCTGATCAGATTTGCACACTGTCAGACCTCTGCCTTCTTGCCCCTTCCTTGTTGCCTGTCAGACCTGGCATAACTAAATAAAAAAGATAAATAAATAAAAATACAAACATTAACAAGAATAGCCTATAGAAAACATATAGAGCTGTTCTTGTAAAAGCAAATACGTTTGGTACATCAGTGCGTTCGGATCATCATTCCGATTGTGAAAAATGCCAGACATGACAGGCTTAAAAAAAAAAAAAAAAAAAAAAAAGACCTCTGCCTTACTACCACATATTTCAAATACAATGAGGGTTTCTACAGACAAAAGCAAGGATGTGTCATGGGCTCCCCAGTGTCCCCTATTGTAGCCAACATTTACATGAAGTAGAAAGTAAAGCTTTTGACTCTTTCAAAAGGATAACACCTTGTCACTGGTACAGATATATGGATGACACCTGGGTCAAAATTAAAACCCAACAGGTAGAAGCTTTCACTGACCACATCAACTCATTGGGGAAGCTGGAATCCTCAATGGTGAAGTTTAATCGGAAGCCCACCACTCACTGGAACACAAATATGGGGTGATCAGGACCCTACAACACTGGGTGGAAAATGTTCTCTCTAAGACAGAAGGGAAAGAAAAGCAATATACACATGTAAAGAAAGCCCTTAAAACATGTCATTATCCTGGCTGGGCCTTCATTAAATCAGTGAAAATGCTCAGGAAAGAAGGTCAGACACCAAGTAAGGAGAAAGAGATTGACAAATTGAACAACATTGTCACCCTTTATGTAGCAATTTTGTCAGGGAAACTCAGGAGAATTTTTTCCAAGCATGACATCCCAGTATATTTTAGACCTAGTCACACTCTAAGGCAAAAACAGGTTCAAGGAAAAAAAACTCAGAAACACAAGCTAAGCAACATAGTGTATGCTACACAGTGCAGTGTAATGTACAGCATACACATATCTACATTTGATTATGCACAGCACTCCATAAACGCATAGCACAATCAGGGGCGTGGTGGCCATTGGGAGGTTTCCGAACAGCCAGTCATTCCCAGGCCGAACCAGGCTGGTGATTGGAATTTTTTTTTAACCCAGTTAAGCACAGCAGTACGCACATGCAAATAAAGTTCTCTTATTTTAAAATTATGGTTTCTCCGTTGTACGATCAGATAAAAGGCCTCTCCAAACGAAGCTCCCGGGCTGGATTTCAACCCCAGCTTGCCCCTGAGCACAACATAGAAGACTTACCTCAGCAGGACAGGATTCAGCTGTATTTCTACCCCTAAAGGATAAAGAACTCTCTTTCAAGGATGCCAATATTCACATTTTGGACTGAGAAGACAGATGGTTGAAAGAGGAGTAAAAAAAAAATTTCTCTGTATGATTGTAGGGTCTTTACTTACAATACAAAGTGCCTTGAGGTGACTGTTGTGATTTGGCGCTATATAAATAAAATTGAATTGAATTGAATTGAATTGAAATGAAATGAAATGAATTGAATTAAAAGAAGTTATCTATGTCCACTGTGAACAATCATCACTGAACAGAGGTGGTGGCTGACAACACCAGCTGTCAGTCTCCTACAATGCATCTCGGTGACCTTCAGCTAAAGGTCAAGGTCAGATGTCAAGTTTTCTGGACATCTTGAATGTGATAACTCAAAAATGATGTGCCATAGCATGTTCCAATTCAAATTAACCCTAACCCTAACTTCAAATGATCCTGGTGATGTTACTCCTCCCATATTTACTCAGAGGACCTAATACCTTAATATGGAGACATCAGAAGAATAAAAGTCATCTGTTTAACTGTAACATGATGATTTATTCACTCAAAGTTTTCATGTGTCACAAACATGGACAAGAGTAAAGCTGCTCACAAGAACAGCTGAACAAATCTAATTCAAATTTAGTATAGTGAGCAGTTTCATGTTGGTTTATGAAATTTTTAATAGCACACAGTTGAGCACCTCCCTTCACACTTCAGGAATGAAGAGAGGTAGGCCAGTAGATGGTGGATTTGCATGTACTGAGTCTTCAGCATCAGTACCTGTGGGCCTAACCTCCACAACTTTGTCTGCAGTATAAAGGTACCATGGAGTTATACAGAGTAGAAGCTTCTGAGTTTAGCAACTATTAGCACACATGTTTAAGCTAGCTAGCTGTATTTCCTTTTGCACCTGTCAGTTCTGTAGCAGAGCTAGCTTAAGCAACCAGATATGTGTGATAATCCATTGAAATGAAATGTTTCCTGGTCAGGAGCTGCCACCTCATCTTATGGCAAACATACCATCCTGATCTGTTGCCAGCAGTGCTAATGTGACTAGCTCAATTCTATTTCCTGTGGTAAACGCTTAACCTTTTTGTGTGACCCTCCTCAGTTAGTGCTTAGCCTGTCTGCAGCCACACAGAGCTAAATTAGAAAGCAACAGTTGTTGGTTGCAGCAGTTGTTAATATCTGATCCCTGATCAGCTTGTTCACCACATTCAGCTGGCCTATAAATACTGTCTGCTGGCTTATCTTAAACTCTAACCCCAGTCACTGCCCCATCTTATAAAACCAAAACCATAGCTAACAAGCCCCTCTTTAAAACTATTAAAAGTCTGAGTTGCATTTAGCATAGTAATGCTAACCTCCATAATCACAAGGTGCTGCTACAGATAGATGAGGTCAAAGAGACCTTCTGCCAGAAAGATATTAAAGGAGTAGAAAGACTCTGGTTACTCATACGGCCCCTTAGACTGACACATAAAATAAAGCAATAAATGTGAAGAGCCAGAAAACAGACAGCTCCAAAGGGAGATTCAGTGGTCTCTGCTGTCAAGCATTTCAAATGTTCTTCCTCATTTAAATTGAGTTAATGTCACTTAATGTCATAATTTCCTCAACCACCAGTCTTGCAGCAATGGTTATATTATGTACATATTGTACTGTTTCATATAACAAGTGTTGAAAGAGTTTTGAGATATTAGAAGAATGAAAAACATCTATTTATTCATGATTATGGTCATCTGGACTCTGATATTAACTTTTAAAAAATCAATTTTTTAATATATTAACAAAAGAAAATATTTCTGATCAGGGCTTTTGGTAAACAAACATTTTATGCTGAAATACAAACTAAGATGGTCAAAGTTCAAAACAAAGGAGTGAATTAAATTCCTTTCACCCAACATCAAATCCTGACCAAAATTAACTGCATCTTATTTGTGAAGCATCATCTTTATAAATTTGCCCTGTGATTGCAGTTAACTTAATTGTTTTAATTAAATATTTGTCTAACAGAACCCCAGCCAATTACAACTACAAAACTATAGAAAAAAATGAAAAGAAAACAATAAAGTGAATCTTTATAGTTTGAAAATGTTTTATTTGTTTCATTCCCGATAATATTTAAAGATGGTGAACACTTTTAACCAATCCTGATGAGAAGAGGGTAACAGCAACACAGAATTCAATGTAATTTGAATCGGTTTTGAAGGTTAGAACTCCAGATGTTTTAGTTAGTTTTGAGTATATTCAAATATTCATAAAAACAGCTTCATAAACAAAGGTCAATAAAAAACTGACCTGTAATCTTTGCAGAGTCCACAAAAAGTCAGGTTTCACTTCACATCTGAGTCCAAGCACGCAAAGTTCAGCCTTACCTGCTGAGTCTTCCACAATAAATCCAGTAAACATCAGAGTCTCAGCAGCATGCTGTCTGTCTGTGTTTTTGACGTGTTCACGCCTGGCCTTGCTCTGCGTCTGTAACTGAAACATGAGATGTCAGGTAGTGTGTCATCACACACACACACACACACACAAAGAAGCCATATGTTCATCAGTTCCCATAAGAACTTTCTAAAATAATATTTTACAACAGATAATCATTGACAGATCATTTATAATAAATATTTGTTAAAAAACAGATTTTTAAAGCTACATTTTTGATGTCATATATTCCCATAATGACTGAGGAGTTCAAACCTAAAATACTTGATTAAAAAATAATGTGCTGGCTGTAGTCAGAAACAGTGCTACTTAGAATCTAACTTATCATTGGCGAGCCCAATAACTTCATTAAAATATTCCACCAGTCATGAAGAACATTTCTGCAGACATGTGAGGAAACAAGTCATTCAGCTTCTACTGCAGCTGTCAGAGTCTCAACATCATGGAGTTTGGATCACACAGTGAAATCCTGAGAGCCAGAATAAACTAATTTTAAATAATTTTATAGAGCAACTAAGTGAAGGTCCATGATGGTCTTTTTTTTTTTTTAATGAATTCAGCTGATGATTGCAAACTGTTCATAGTTTTCTTTTTGTCCCTTTTATTAAGTACAGAAAGTGATAAAACATGACAGGATGTACAACACATGATGTCATAAGGGTCAAGAACTATTTAAATGAAATTTATTATACTGGCTTTACTCAGAACAGAGGATTATCCCATCAGCACTAGGTCAGAGTAGAATAACTCAGAAGGTCTGATAATCTGTATGGTATATACAATGTTTTTTAGTTTCTGTTTCTGTGTGACATTTCAGTATTCATTTTATTTTATATTTTTCAGATGTAAGCTCTTCTGTTCACTTTTTTCAGTACATTTTCAAAATAAAGTGTCAAGCAGGGCATTTCCTTATATTTTGCAATTAATGACCCAAACCTAACTCCAACTTTGGTTTCAGCTTCCCAGACTAAGTATGTGTTCAGTTATCTAGTTACAATATCTGGTGCTGAACTGGGACATTGGTCACTTACATAGGAAATGTTGCCAAAGCGGGGTTTTAGTGAGCACAGATCACCACCCAGTGGTGACATAGAAAACCACAGTTTCTGCCGCTTAAAAAAAAACAAAAAAAACTCTACTTCATATTACACTTGTTCTGAGCAAAGAATACGGGAACATATTTTCATGTTCCTGACGTCACTGAAACTTTGCAACCCAGGTTACAAATATTCACATAATGCAATAGAAAAAGATCACAATAAATGACATTAAATAGTAAGTTTTAATGATATAATCCATATTGCAAATAACTTGTAAAAGAAGGGTTTAGGATGAAAACCAGTTTTTGAGTTTGTTCACTTGAAATAAATCCAAAAGGTATAAGTGCTAGAGAGACCAAAGTTGGTACAGAGAGTCTGTGGGAGGGGCCCCACATGCTTACAAAGTTTGGTGGGTGTGGCTCATTGCCTTGATGTAGCTGCCATAGCATGGCATTCATTTTTTGCTCTGGTGCAAGTCCGGCTAGGAGCGTTGGATGGAGGTGGGAGTTGGTTTTTCATGCTCAGCTGGTGCTCCCGAGTGGATAGACACCCAACATGAGCTGTTTGTAAGACTTGCCTGAAATGGTCCAAAATGGCGGCTGCAAGTGTGGTGAGGGTGCGTGTGGTACCTTGTTGAGGAGGCATTTCAGAGGGTGCCTGACCATCTGGAATGGGTTCTGGATGGAGTGTGGTGTGAGCTGGTTGAGGCGACTTGTGCCTTTCCCTGTGACTGCAGTAGCACCAGGTTCCGGACTTGGTTGGGGTTAGTGTAAATGGTCAGGGCAGGGACACTGAAGGAAGGCAGGTATGGGCGGGTTAGGGGAACAAAGTTAAATTCAGTCGCCAAAGGCAACAGAATTTGAATACACAGGCTATCCCTATTCCTGGCCTCCACTGTTCCTATCCCGCAGTCCACGTGGGTTTTTTTTTTCCAGGGGTTAAAGGGTTAGGGTTAGGGTTAGGGGGTTAGGTAGTGGAATAATTGGTGTGGGGGTAAACCCCCACACAATGCACGGGCCATTCGGGTTCGGGAGGTTATCCCCACACCCAAAGTTCAAAAAATTGCCCAGCTCGGGCTTAAACGGGTTTTTGCAATGTTGCCTTGACCCGTCGCGACGTTTCGGCTCTCTTTTTGGCCTTCTTCTGGCGTGGGCTCAAGGCTTGTGGGTTTTTGTTTGGCTTACATTTATGTGTTTCTATTTTCCCACTTTTCTTCTTTCTTTTTCTGCTTTCTTTTGGCATCCCCTTTGTTTGTCTGCCACCTTGGGCTCCCAACTTTCTTTTTTCTGACCTTTTTTGTCCTTTGTGTGGTCTTTCTCTTGTCTTTTTCTTGACTTTTTTCCTGGACTTTTTCTTGACTTTTTTCTGTCCTTTATCTGTCCTTTCTTTAGACCTTTGTTTGTCCTCTGTGGCACCCCCATTTGTCTGCCCATCTAGGGCTCACTACTCTCCTTTCTGTGTTTTTCTTATTTTCCCATTTTTCCTCTTACTCCTCCTGTACTTTCCTCCTTCTCCTCCTGTGTTTTTTCCTCCTTCCCCCTCTGATTGTCTGTCCCTTTTAACTGTTTGTGTTGTCTGTCCTTTTTAGGTTAGGGGAAACAGATAAATATAAGTTCTGTCGCCGTAGGCGGCAGAACTTAAAGGCACAGGCCATCCCACTCCTGGCCTCCACCGCTCACCTATCCCAGACATGTGGGTCCTTGGTTAGGATTAAGAAAGGGTCGGGACTAGGGTAATCTCTCCAGTGGTCAAAGATTAGGGTTAGAGGAGAGGGTTAGAGGGTTAGGAATGAAGGGTTCTGAGTTGGATTTACCCGAGGGTAATCAAGGGAGAGAGAGAGAGGGAGTTTAAGAGAAAGAGAGGGGAAGGGGGATTAGGGTTGGAAGGGAGAAGAGGAGGAGAGGTTAGGTTAAGGAAGAGGAAAGGGTTAGGGTTAGGGTTAGGGGTTAGGCAAAGGGTTTTGTGCCCGTCCCCTAGGGGGATTAGGCGGTGCACGGTCCATCCCCTGGGTCGTACGGCCTACCCAATCACGGTTGCGCTGGCGGGAGCGCCGGCGCCCCCTGCCATACCGCACCGTCGTCCACCCCTCCTCCTGGTCCTCCCAGTAACCCATATTGGGTTTTTGAACTTCTGTTTTTAATGTAGCCTTTGTTATATATTAATAATGTGCAATTTTTAATATAATTTTAAATATGAACTGAAGTAAATGACAAAATGAAATGAAACTGTTTTTGTAACAAAGCAAAAAAAAAAAAAGAAAAACAAAAGCAAAAGCAAAAGCAAAATCCAATTGTTTTTAATATAAATGATGGTGTGCCAAAAGGCAACGTTTCGACCCTTATGGGTCTTCCTCAGGCCTGGCACACTAGAAAAAAAGAAAAAAATGGCTGTTAGGCTCTCCTCTGTGGTGTTGCTTTGTCGGCTGTCACAGTAGGAATGAGCAAACCCTCCCTTGCTCGTATTTATAACCTCCCGAGCTTGGCGTTAAATTTTACCGTTTTAGTTTTTGTTTTTAAAGAAGCCTGTCAATGAATTCAAACCCCTAATGATATACACCCATTTTTTAATGGTTTTAACCCTACATGAAATTAAATTATACATTAAATAATTGTAAGCTTTTTTAGAAATCTTTAACCTTGGATAATTTTAATGAAATGTTTCCGATTTAATGATTGTGTTTTAATCTATGTTTTTATGGTTTTAACTCTCAATGAACTAGTTTTATACTGTAAATAAATTTAAACTTTTTTAATACTCTTTTAACCTTGGATAAATTTACTTAAATGTTTCAGATTTTGTGTTTTAATCTATGTTTTTATTTATGAATATGCCATCGTAAATAATTAGGGTTAAGGTATATAATCTAGGTTGAATTAGGGTTAGAATAAGTGGATTAGGGTTAGGTGTAAAATGACTAGCTAGGGTTAGGTTTAGATAACTAGTTGGGGTAAATTTTAGAATTAGGGTTAAAGTAAGTAGTCCAGATTGGGTTAGGAACCTGAAGTAGTGAGGGCCTGGCGATAGCCACTTAATGCACTGGCCATCCGGTCGGGCAAATGCCCCTCCCTTGGTCAAAAAATTACCCACTATTGGGTTCTGAGCAAAAATTTCATGATGGCCTTAGGCCCGTCGCGACGTTTCGGCTCCTTTGAGCCTTCTTCAGGCTTGGGCCTAAGGCTTCCGTGTGTTCTTTTCTCTTCTTTTTCTTTCTTTGTTTTACGTGACTCTTTTGTTTGTCTTTCCTTATGTTTTTCTCTTTTTCTTATTTCTTTCTGTTTTTATGTGACTCTTTGTTTGTCTTTACTTTTAATCTTTGTGTCCTTGCTCCTCTTTGTTTTTTATCTTTCTGTTTTTATGTGACTCTTTTGTTTGTCTTTACTTTTGATCTTTTTCTTATTTCTTTTTGTTTGTGTTTTGCTTTGCTCTTATTCCCTTTCTTTCCTTTCTAACACCCCCTGTCCCTTATGTCTATTTTAGTATTCCCTCCTATGTGTTGTACTTCTGTAATTTTTGTCTATGTTCTTTTCCCTTTTTCATCCAATCCTATATGTATGTCCTTATTTATCTCCTTTCCCTCTTTGTTTTTTGTGTATATCCAATTTTGGTTTTTATCTTTTGTTTTTAAGCAGTCCTGTTTAGGGTTAGGGGTAGGGATGGGATAGGAGTAGGATTAGGATCGGGGCCCGGATTAGGGTTTAGGTTTAGGATAGGGGTTAGGAGTTGGGATTGGGGTTAGGGTGTGAGGTAGGGGTTATAAAATTAGGGTTGGGGTTCGGGTTATGATTTCCTTTAATTTTTCCTTTTTTCCTGTCCCCTATTATGGCACCCCCTGTTCTCTTTGTCTGCCCACCTGGGGCTCACAACTTTCCTATTGTTCTTCATTAAATCCCCTCTCTTGGGTTCTTTCCTTTTGTTCTCTGTTATAGCCTGTCTCTTTGCTTTGGCTTCTGTTTCCGTAAAATCCCCTCTCTTGGGTTCTTTTTATAGCCCTTTGCTTTGGCTTCCATTTATGTTGGCACCCCCTTATCTTTTCCATCCTTCCTTTTTCTGATTTCCTTTCCCTTTTTGGATCGTCTAACCCTTTATGTTTGTCCTATTGATTCCCTTCTTTGTTTCCTTCCCTATTTGTTTTCCCAATTTCCTGTTTTGGTCTTTCTAGGGTTAGGGGTGGGATGGGGTTAGGGGTAGGGATAGGGTTAGGGTTAGGGCCCGGGATAGGGTTAAGGTTAGGGTTAGGGTCTGGGGGTAAGGGTTGGGGTTAGGGTTGAATTCGGGGGTGGTTAGGGTTAGGGTTAGTTTTATGGGAGGGGCACGCCCCGCCCCGGGGCACGGGCGGGTTAGGAACCTGAAGTAGTGAGGGCCTGGCGATAGCCCTAACCCTAACCCTAACCCTAACCCACTTAATGCACTGGCCATCCGGTCGGGCAAATGCCCCTCACTTGGTCAAAAAATTACCCACTATTGGGTTCTGAGCAAAAATTTCATGATGGCCTTAGGCCCGTAGGGTTAGGGTTAGGGTTAGGGGTTAGGGTTAGGGTTAGGGGGTTAGGAACAAGGTTGGGACCCCGACTCCCCCATCTTTGGGGACCGGGGAATGCACGGGCCATCCTCCCCTCCTGTCTCCCCCTCCCCCCTTGGAATAGGCCCCTTGGCCCTCGCATGTGGTCCCCCCGGTCATCACGACGGCGACCGCGGCGGACCACCGTCCAACTGGACATTGTCCAATATAAAGCACGCCAAAAAACTTTTTTTTAAAAAAACACAACCCAGGAAGCAGCAGTTGCTGTGTAATAAGCTAAATCAGCTTGTTAGAAAATAAAATCTGAAACCCGCAAAAAAAACAAACAACCAAGGGAGCAGCAAAAGTGCCGTATAAATAGCGAAATCCGCTTTTAAAAGTGTCCTCTCTTTTTTATAAAAACCCAAAAAAAACCCAATGAAATAAAATCTGAAAACTGAAAACAAACAACCAAGGGAGCAGCAAAATTGCTGTATAGATGGCTAAATCAGCTTTAAAGGTTGTCTTGTGTTCTCCAAAAAAAATTTTTTAAATCAAATCAGCTTGTTAGAAAATAAAATCTGAAACCCGCAAAAAAAACAAACAACCAAGGGAGCAGCAAAAGTGCCGTATAAATAGCGAAATCCGCTTTTAAAAGTGTCCTCTCTTTTTTATAAAAACCCAAAAAAAACCCAATGAAATAAAATCTGAAAACTGAAAACAAACAACCAAGGGAGCAGCAAAATTGCTGTATAGATGGCTAAATCAGCTTTAAAGGTTGTCTTGTGTTCTCCAAAAAAAATTTTTTTAAATCAAAACAAACCCCTTATGAAATAAAATATGAAATAAAAGGTGTTGTGAAAACTGAAAAATGAGCTCTTAATTTATGGGTTAGGGTTAGGGTTAGGGGGTTAGGGTTAGGGTTAGGGTTAGGGTAGGGTTAGGGGTTAGGGGGGGGGTTAGGGGGTTAGGGGGGTTAGGGTTAGGGTTAGGGGGGTTAGGGGTTAGGGGTTAGGGTTAGGGTTAGGGGGTTAGGAACAAGGTTGGGACCCCGACTCCCCCATCTTTGGGGACCGGGGAATGCACGGGCCATCCTCCCCTCCTGTCTCCCCCTCCCCCCTTGGAATAGGCCCCTTGGCCCTCGCATGTGGTCCCCCCGGTCATCACGACGGCGACCGCGGCGGACCACCGTCCAACTGGACATTGTCCAATATAAAGCACGCCAAAAAACTTTTTTTTAAAAAAAACACAACCCAGGAAGCAGCAGTTGCTGTGTAATAAGC